>NC_133619.1:178331654-178527683 GCF_048593235.1 Sminthopsis crassicaudata | reverse complement strand
AGATGATACCCATGTTGTGAACTTTGTGACTGGAACACAACAATAATAAGGATACTTGGAAAGGGGTGGGATTTGGAGAAAGAAAATGAATTCTGTTTTGCATGTGAGTTTGAGATGTTTACAAAACATCTATTTTAAAATGTCAAATTTATAGTCCTTGAAATTCAGGAGAGAGACTCAAGATAGACATATGGGTTTGGTGCTTTTTTTTTTTTTTAATGAGGTGATAATTTTCCCACCCATTTCATTTGATGACAATTCTATGGGTCCCACTGATAATTTGATGCTCAGATCTTCATTCTAATCTAGTGCTACCCACAGTTATCTCAGCTTGGCATGGGTTTAGTGTAATAATTCCTACAATGCCTTATCTTCCACTTTTAAGTCATGGAAATTTGACAAGCATTTTTCCAATTTCTTTGTTCAAGACATTGATAAAAACCTGAAATGGCACATTCTGATGACAAAGCTTCATCACCTTTTCTTTAGGTTGACATCAATCTCTTAATTTGTTGTTTGTTCAAACACCTAATTATATTTTCATATCTTGTCTATAATGCTATCAGGGGAGATTTTGCCAGATACCTTGCTGAAATCAAGATATTTTATAACTGTGATGTTCTCTTGATACAGTCTAGTAGTATTTAAAAATAAACTAAATCCAATTTGACATAACTTATTGTTAACTTGTTATTCTTAATCATCTTTTACTTCATGCTTACAACTTATACTTTTGATAAAATGTGAGAATTTTGTCAAGTCAAAGTGAGACCTATAAATTAATTGTTTCTAGAACCTACCTTTTTAGCCTGGGGAGAGAAACCTCCATCTTTAGTGTTTTAGTTATCTATCTCAGTGAAAGAGGCTACAATCAAATTTCTAGGTTCTTTTAAGTACTAAGAATATAATTTGCCTAGCATTATAAATCTGACTTCATATAAAGTGCTATGTTCTCTTACAATCCTTTCATCTTAGACTTTGATTTCCTCTTAACAAGATTTGTTCTATCCTTCCATTTAAAATATAGTCCTCTTTGATAGGAAATTTGAAAGTATAATACAAATTAAATAATCTTGATTTCCTTCTCTTGTCTGTTAAGATCATAGTAACTTTACAACAATGGAATTATCTTTTTCTCATTTGCCTACTTATTCCTAACAAAGCTTAAAAAAGGAAAATTACCTTCTTTACTACTCACAATTTAAAAAAAATTTCTATTTATTCTGTGCTTTAGTCTTTATGACATTATTCTTACAGGTACATGACATTTTTATTAAGAAATTTGTTCATTTTACTCAGCTTCATCTCTTAAAAATGTCATTTTGAAATCTGGATTCATTGAGAGATCTCCCTGTGCAGCCACATTAGTTCAATTATATACTTCCAGGCTACAACAAAAATTTATTAAATGTCTAGTATATGTCTGGCATTGTGCTAATCCTGGAAATACAAAGAAAGGCAAAAAAAAAAAAAAAAACCAAAACAATTCCTGCCTTTAAGGAGTTAACAGTTAAGGGGTAATACAATATTTAAACAACTATGTACAAGCAAGACAAGGATGAATCATAGATAATCTCAGAGGGAACACTTTACAATTAAAGAGGACAGGGAAAGGTTTCTTGCAGAAATAGTAAATGATATTTGAAGAAAGCTAAAAATAAGAAGGAAAAGGGTTCTAAGCATGGGGTATTGATCATAAAAATGATCAAAATTAGGAGATGTGGTGTTTTGTGTGAAGAACAACAAGGAGGCTGTTTTCTCTCCCTGAGATGACAAACAATCAGATATAGTCTGTATGTGTGCAAACATGCAAAACATTTCCATATTAATCTTTTTGCATGAGAAGATTTGAATAAAGAAAAAAAGTGAAAGTGAAAAATAGCATATGTCAGTCTTTATTCAGTCAATATTAGTTCTTTCTCTGGAGGTGGAAAAGACCAGATTATGTATGGCAGGCTATAAAAACCAAAACATAAGTGGATTGATTGTGGAAGTAATAGGGAGTCACTAGGGTTCATTGAATGAAGAGGGCATGTGTGTGGGACATTTTTGGACCTATGATAAAAAATATATTTATTTGAAAACTGAGAGGAGGATGGATTGAAGTGGAGAAAGAACCTGTAGGTAGAGAGAACATCCAGATGTATATTGCAATAGTTCAGTCATGAGGTCATAAAAAGCCCTGTGCTAGAAGAGAGGAAAGGGAATGTAGGAGAGATGTTACAAATCATCAGGACTTTACAACTGTTTGGATATGAAGCAAGAACGAGAGTCAAGTTAGTCCAGGATGACCTATGGATTTTGACATGAATGACTGAAAACATGGTGGTTCCCTCAATAGTTTTTTGGTAAAGTGGCAATAGTTTTGGCTGTAAAAGTCAGAGGACATGGTTCATATTCTTTTTATCACCTTTGCAACCATGGACAAACTTTCCTGGGATTTAATTTCTTTATTGATGAAATGATAGGGTTGGACAAAGTAGCTTCTGAGGTTACTTCTAGAGCTAGAATCCCTTTCTTCCATATTTCAATTATTCATGAATGGATAACAAGAATTTTTAAAGCTTCAATTCCTCTTGAACCACATTCATATTCCTTTTTAGAATTTTAATGATCTTGATTAGCTTGGAACTTTTCTCTGTATTTCAGCAGACTCAGTTTGCTAATAATTGCCAGATTCTACATAGAGCATAAATGTATACATTTTAATTCTTAAGTTCCAAATTCCAAACCCCTTCTCTTCAGCCTCCACAGTCCAGTGCAACCCATTGCCAAGATGTGGTCTTAATTGCTTCACAAAATACTAATATTTTTTGAAAAACTGATTTTTAAAAGAGCATATGTTTTTAAACACCATGTAGTTCTCTAAAAGGTAAGCAGGAAAGAGATTGCAATAATAAATGGTAGCAAAAAAAGCACAAAAATAATACCTGAAGGATTTTAAAAGATGAGAAAGGAATGCAGTTTCCACTTCATTGCTGCCCTTGAATCACTGAAACTTTCCAAAGATCATCTCAGTTAATGATTAGGATTTTTTATTACTCACTTTTTACATTACATATGCTTTTATGGCTTTGTAGAAATAGTCCCATATGCTGAAAGTGTAATCACTTACATTTTCTATCTTATGAAGTTTTTAGCAGAGATAATTATTGCTAAAACAAGCCTGTTGATAAACTGGGTTTTATTCTATTTCATTTGCAATTTGTCATGGGTCTTGAAGCCTGCAATATTAGCTATTGTTTTCAATGCTATATTTCTACATAAAGTTATCTTTTTAAAAGTGTTTGTGCAGCTGTACCAGAGTAGCAATTTGTTTATTGCTCTTCCAGGCTGTGAAACTATAGGCCACTCTCCTAGACTCTGATTTCACTTTTAAAGTATTGGTTCTCTAACTTCAACGTTGCTACATTTTAAAGGTATAGGCAATGAAGAAAGAATAAATAAAAAAATTTTTTTCAGAAAATTCTGTTTTCTTCACTGTGAATTTCATATGAAAAAGACTTTCATAAGCCTTTATTTTAATCTCTGGAAATTTTAATGGATTTCAAACAGGGAATCAAGGATTGGCATAGTTCTCTCAATTGCATGTCTTATTTCACTTATTTAATAACATACATATACATATAAATCTTTCTCAGTTTAATGAAATATTAATGATGAATACCTAAAATATATCACAGTGTTCCTAACAAGACAAACTTTTTAGTGTCAATGTTAGAAGGAGTAGGGTGAAATGGATATTTCCCTCTCAAATGTATAAAGCTATTCCAGATGGTCATGCTGGTACCCAGGTGACAACTGGTTATGAATAAAGGAGGATGGGATGAAAATAGGACTGGAAATTAAAATTAGAATCAGAATGTCTGATTAAGTCTATTAATGTCTCAGTAAGTCAGTGTGTTTGGACAGAGGATTCTCTCAATGAATTTAGATTTCAATAGCCGATTTATAAACAATGGAAAACAATATAAACAAAAGTGATTATTTTCTTTTAAATCATTACCTGCAATAATGGTGTGGAAATCATAGTTATAGGCTAGTTATATAATGAGTTTGGACCCAGAAAGTGCCTAAAAACTGATAGTCATGAATAAGCCAAGGGTCACAAGCCAAATATAAAGCAAGGAGTCAGAAAAGATAGAGATGCCAAAGGTTAAGGAAAAACAACAACTAATGAATTAGACAGTCAAAAATGGGGAATATACTGACATTAAAGAAGGTGGAAGGTCAGAAACTAAGCAGGCAAATAGCTAAAAAAACATAATAAATTAAAAATTAAATACCATAATTGGAGAGAGTAAAAGGATTCTTGTGGATTAGAGGTTAGAAGTGATCACCTTTAAGAACATTTTTCAGAGGGATGGCACTAGGATTTAAAGAGGACAGGAAAAGGTTTCTTGCAGAAGATAGTAATTGATATTAGAAGGAAACCAGGAAATGAGAAGGGAGAGAGTTCAAAGCATGGGGTATTGACAGTAAAAATGATCAAAACTGGGAGATGGGATGTGCTATGTGCTGAACAAGGAGGCCATTGTCACTGGATTGAATGTGCTATGAAAGGAGCACATTCTCCTTAGCTATTGTTTTAAATGCTGTTGTTGTACATAAAGTTGTCTCTTTTTAATCAGTGTTTGTGCAGCTGTTCCACAGTAGCAATTTGTTTATTATAGTGAAATTGGGTGTGAAATTGTAGGCCACTCTCTTAGATACTGATTTCACTTTAAAATACTGGCTCTGTATCTATGTCACTACATTTTAAAGGTACAGGAAGGAAGGAAGAATAAATGAAAAGTATAAGATGACAAAAGAGACAGGAAAGGGCCAGCTTTTGGAGGGCCATAAAATTATGTGTAAAACACATACGTGTGTATGTGTGAAAGAGAAAGGGAGACAGAAGGGGAAAGATAGAGGGAGGGAGGGGAAGGGACAGACAGAGACAGAGACAGAGAGCAACAGACAGAGAGACAGAGACAGAGACAGGGAGAGGAAGGAGGGAAAGAAGATAGAGGGAAACAGAGACAAGGCAAGGAGAGACAGAGACATTGTTGGACCTATGATTTAAGAAGATTCATTTGAAATGTGAGAGGAGGATGGACTAGATTGGAGAGAGAAACTTTAGGCAGAGAGATCAGTCATACCTCATATATGAAGCTGACTAGATGCTTCCTGTTATGGCCAACACAACCAAATGAGAGCATTTCAGAATTTCTTATAGCTTCAAAACTTGCTTTCTTTTCATTAATAAAGAACTGGTAGTTATCTCTAGTGTTTTCAACATGCATGGGATGCAATTGTCAACTATGATAAGTTTTGCTGCCTATATACTTGAAAAACTTAACGATTTTATTCAACTTTCTGCCATCTTGCGAATGTGTGTGATATTCTTAAATTGCTGTAGATTTTAGATTGCTAAATTATACAAAATTGTTCCTTTTCTGAACATAATGCATCAAGGTCATGTTTTGCTCTGTATGCATTACTACCCTTTTTATTTAACTTTTATCCCCTTGGGCAAATTGACTAAATTCAAAGGAAGTTAAAATATTCACTGAGGAACTTTCCATGACTACAGAATCAATTCAGGGTTATGAGAAGAAAGAATATCTCATGTTATTCAACTAAATTATGTCTTTGTCACTTTATACCTTCATGCTTTAAAAAATGTGTAGTGAGCAGACCTAATATTCTTTTTGTATTTTATAGCCAACATATTCAAGGTGAAAATATTCAACCCTATTTTATCATTTTTATATTTGCTAGCCTAGAGAGTTCAGGCAAAATACTAATCTCTGATCAGACCATTTCTGATGTACTGTGTTGAGCTCAAAGAACTATAATTTAAAAAGAGATATGAGAAGCAAGATCATTATGAGATCACTTCCATTCCAAAACAAATTAGTAGGATTGAGACCAGGTCCTATAACAATGAGCCAATAGTTAGTTACAAGACCATTATTAAGTACCTAGTATGTGTCAGGTACTTTGCTAAGGGGTGTGGATACAAATAAGAAAAAGAAAGACAATCCTTGCCCTCAGAAAATTACAATCTAATGGAGAAAACTAATATACAAAAAGTAAACTGAAAAGGGGAAGAATGGTCCAAGCCAGGGCATGATGATCAAGCAGAGCAACTGATGGGAAATGAAGTTAGCTGAAAAATGTTGAGTCCTCCGAAAAGTCCTCTTAAAAAACCTCCTATCCCTCCAGAGAGGAGGGACAAATGAAGATGCTAAGTGTCATTGTTCAGTTATGTCTGACTCTTTGTGACCTCATTCAGAATTTTCTTGGCAAAGACACTGGAATAGTTTGCCATTTCCTTCTCTAGCTCATTTTATAGGTGAGGAAATTGAGTCAACACAACTAGTAAGTGGGTGAGATTGGATTTAAATTCACAAAGATGGGTCTTCCTGACTCCAGGTCTGGCATTCTATCCACTGGACCACGTAGATGCTCCATACAAGGAGAGTTAAATTTGGGATAAGAGAGCCCAAATTCTAATCTCTATTCTACCAATTATTGCCTGTGTGACCTTGGACAACTCATTCAATCTCTCTGGACCTCAGTTTCCTCACCTGTAAAATATGGGAGTTGAATAAGAAAACCATTAAGGTCTGCTCCCATCCAGTTCCTCTTTTTCCACTTAGATTTCCCCATAAAATTGGCAAGCACCTTTCACAAGCATGCACTGGATCATTTAATGTCTTGATTGATGTTGATAGAATGTTGTGTAATGAAATTATCTTTGTCTCTATTAAAGAATCTTGCACTAAGCTTATGTATAGACTTTCCATCAGAGATACTCTGACAATATTAAGGACCCAGTTACAATTTTTGGGAATGTTCTCTCTCTTAGCTTATAGTACCAATGTAGAAAACCTGGGACAGCATATATGCAGTATCTTCATTATATTAAAAATAATTCGGTGCTTATAGTAATTAAATTCATGATATTTATACATATATATAACATTATTATTATAGTTTTTATTTACAAAACATATGCACGAGTAATTTTTCAACATTGACACTTGCAAAGCCTTCTGTTCCCACGTTTCCCCTCCTTACCCCACCCCTTCCCCTAGTTGGCAGGTAGTCCAATACATGGTAAATATGTTAAAGTATATCTTAAATATAATATATATGTATACATATTTATATGGTTATCTTGCTGCACAAGAGAAATCAGCTCTAGAAAGAAGGTAAAAAAAATCTGAGAAGGAAAACAAAAATGCAAGCAAACAATAACAGGAAGAGTAGAAATGCTACGTTGTGGTCCACACTCATTTCCCAAGCTCTCTCTCTGTAGCTGATTCTCTTCATTACTGAACAATTGGAAACATTCTGAATCATCTCATTGTTGAAGAGAGCAACATCCTTAAGAATTGATCATTGTATAATCTTGTTGCTGTGTATAAAGATCTCTTGCTCCTGCTCATTTCACTTAGTATCAGTTCATGTAAGTCTCTTTGAAATCATCCTGTTGGTCATTTCTTACAGAACAATAATATTCCATAACATTCATATACCACAATTTATTCAGCCATTCTCCAATTGATGGGCATTCATTCAATTTCCAGTTTCTGGCCACTACAAAGAGGGTTACCACAAACATTTTTGCACATATGGGTCCCTTTCCCCTCTTTAAGATCTCTTTGGGATATAAGCCTAGTAGCAGCACTGCTGGATCAAATGATATGCACAGTTTGATAACTTTTTGAGTATAGTTCCAAATTGCTCTCCAGAATGGCTGGATGTATTCACAACTCCACCAACAATGTATCAGTGTCCCAGTTTTCTCACATCCCCTCCAACATTTGTCATTATCTTTTCCTGTCATCTTAGCCATAAATTCATTATATTAAAAATAAAGTTTTATTTAAAAGGAAAATTAAGTTAAATTAAAAGTGAAGAAACAATATTGAAATTATAAAATGAACAGCCATTAATAATAATCAAGTATTTAAATTGTCAAGAGACTTTTGAATCTCTAGGGAGCATATTTCACACACCAGCCATCCATCTAAGACATCTTGCTACTTTCCTTGAAATAAGCATTTCACTCACTATTTTTCACCTCTTATTTGTAAAGGGCTAAAACTCTGAATTGATACACTGAGGTTGGACTTAAGCACTTAAGTGGACAATACTTTATTAGAATACGCTTGGAAAATGGTCCTTGCCACTATTCTGTGCTAGTTTGATCTTTTGGTGTATATAGAGAATTATAGGAGGGACTGAGGGTGGAGTAAGACTAGCCAGATTCACTTTGGTGGTAGATGAGGAGAAGGGAGGTCATGGAGATCCTGTGTCCATTCCCTTCATTCTACCACCAAAGACCAAGAATAAAGACCAAGGACTTTTGCTTATCCTGACTCCGGCTGATTCTAAAGTATCCAGAGTGCTAACTCGGTCTTCATACTTTGGGACTATTATGTAACTCGGTATCATAGTGGTTACAGCACTGGACCTAGAGTCCGAAAGACTTCAGTTCAAATCCTGTCTCAGACTCTTACTAACTATGTTACCCTCTATGGACCAATCCTATCTTCCAGATTTCTGTAAAGATAAAGTGATATAATTTTTAAACACTTTGAAAAACTTAAGTTTCCATTTAAAGATAACCCTTATTATTAATCAATTCTATTTTTGTTCTTGGGAAAGAGTGGCAGTTGGCACATATGGCTTTGATAACCATGTTTGTGGCTGCCCCGATCAGACTTGAGAGGCAGAATTGGATGGGAAACTGGGTTGATCTCAACTCTAGCCAGGTGTGTGACTAAATGATTTAGACTCTTAATTGCTTCACATGTAAACTGAAAAAGTCAGTAAAATAATGGTCTCTAAGGTCTCTTCCAACTCTATATGTACCACTCCTATGAACACCCTTCTCTGGCTACCACTTTGCTCTATTCTCTTATGTTCTCTTTTATTAAAATACAAGCTTTCTGAGAGTACAGATTAGACAGTAGTGCTAATAATTTACATTCACTTCCCAGTGTTTCTTCTCATGGGTGTAGGTTATTTTCTGTCCATCATTGATCAACTGAAGGAAGTGAGTTGGATCTTCTTTATATTGAAGATTTCCACTTCCATCAGAATACATCCTCATACAGTATTGTTGTTGAAGTGTATAGTGATCTTCTGGTTCTGCTCATTTCACTCAGCAACAGTTGATGTAAGTCTCTCCAAGCCTCTCTGTATTCCTCCTGCTGGTCATTTCTTACAAAGCAATAATATTCCATAACCTTCATATACCACAATTTACCCAACCATTCTCCAATTGATGGACATCCATTCAACTTCCAGTTTCTAGCTACAACACAAAGAGCTGCCACAAACATTTTGGCACATAAAGGTCCCTTTTCGTTCTTTAATATTTCTTTGGGATATAATACCAATAACAGCAATGCTGGGTCAAAGGGTATGCACAGTTTGATAACTTTTGGGGCTGGATTCTTTCACAACTCCACCAACAATGTATCAGTGTCCCAGTTTTCCCACATCCCCTCCAACATTCATCCTTATTTGTTCCTGTCATCTTAGCTAATCTGACAGGTGTGTAGTGGTATCTCAGAGTTGTCTTAATTTGCATTTCTCTGATCAGTAGTGATTTGGAACACTCTTTCATATGAGTGGAAATAGTTTCAATTTCATCATCTGAGAATTGTCTGTTCATATCCCTTGACCATTTATCAATTGGAGAATGGTTTGGTTTCCTATAAACCAGGGTCAGTTCTCTATATAGTTTGGAAATGAGACCTTTGTCAGAACCTTTACTTTTAAAAATATTTTCCCAATTTGTTACTTCCCTTCTAATCTTGTTTGCATTAGTATTGTTTGTACAGAAAATTTTTAGTTTGATGTAATCAAAATCTTCTATTTTGTGATCAATAATGATCTCTAGTTCTGGTCATAAATTCCTTCCTCCTTCACAGGTCTGAGAGGTAGACTATTCTCTGTTCCTCTAATCTATTTATGATCTCATTCTTTATGCCTAAGTCATGGACCCATTTTGATCTTATCTTGGTATATGGTGTTAAGTGTGGATCCATGTCTAATTTCTGCCATACCTAATTTCCAGTTTTCCCAACAGTTTTTTCCGAATAATGAATTTTTGTCCCTAATGTTGGTATCTTTGGGTTTGTCAAAGATTAGATTGCTATAGATGTACCCTTTTTTATCCTTTGTATCTAATCTCTTCCACTGATCTACCGGTCTATTTCTTAGCCAGTACCAAATGGTTTTGGTGACTGCTGCTATATAATATAGCTTTAGATCAAGTACACTTAGACCACCTTCCTCTGATTTTTTTTTTCATTAGTTCCCTTGCAATTCTCGACTTTTTATTCTTCAATATGAATTTTGTTGTTATTTTTTCTAGGTCATTAAAATAGTTTCTTGGGAGTCTGATTGGTATAGCACTAAATAAATAGATTAGTTTGGAGAGTATTGTCATCTTTATCATATTTGCTCGGCCTATCCAAGAGCACTGAATATCTTTCCAATTATTTAAATCTGATTTTATTTTTGTGGCAAGTGTTTTGTAATTTTTCTCATATAATTCCTGACTATTCTTTGGTAGATGGATTCCCAAATATTTTATACTCTCAACATTTGTTTGGAATGGAATTTCTCTTTGTATCTCTTGCTGTTGCATTTTGTTGGTGATATATAAGAATGCTGAGGATTTATGTGGATTTATTTTGTATCCTGCCACTTTGCTGAAATTCTGAATTCTTTCTAATAGCTTTTTAGCAGTATCTTTTGGGTTCTCTAAGTATACCATCGTGTCATATGCAAAGAGTGATAGTTTGATTTCTTCATTTCCTACTCTAATTCCTTGAATCTCTTTCTCGGCTCTTATTGCCGAGGCTAGCGTTTCTAGTACTATATTGAATAGTAATGATGATAGTGGGCAACCTTGTTTCACTCCTGATCTTACTGGGAAAGGTTGCAGTTTATTTCTATTGTATATTATGCTTACTGACGGTCTTAAATATATGCTCCTGATTATTCTAAGGTATAATCCAGTTATTCCTATACTCTCAAGAGTTTTTAGTAGGAATGGATGTTGGATTTTGTCAAATGCTTTTTATGCATCTATTGAGATGATCATATGGTTTTTATTAATTTGATTATTAATATGGTCAATTATACTAATAGTTTTCCTAATATTAAACCAGCCCTGCATTCCTGGTGTGAATCCTACTTGATCATAGTGTATTATCCTGGGGATGATTTTCTGAAGTCTTTTTGCTAATATCTTATTTAAGATTTTAGCATCAATATTCATTAAGGAAATTGGTCTATAATTTTCTTTCTCAGTTTTCGATCGACCTGGTTTAGGTATCAGTACCATGTCTGTGTCATAAAAGGAGTTTGGTAGGACTCCTTCATTCCCTATTTTTTCAAATAATTTATATAACATTGGGGCTAATTGTTCTTTAAATGTTTGGTAGAATTCTCACATAAATCCATCTGGTCATGGGGATTTTTTTCCTGGGGAGTTGATTAATAGCTTGTTCTATTTCTTTTTCTGAAATGGGACAATTTAAGCAATTTATTTCCTCCTCTGTTAATCTAGGAAGCCTATATTTTTGGAGGAAGTCATCCATTTCACTTAAGTTATCAAATTTATTGGCATAAAGTTGGGCAAAGTAACTCCTTATTATTTCTCTAATTTCCTCTTCATTGGTGGAAAGATCCCCCTTTTCATTTGTAAGACTAACAATTTGATTTTCCTCTTTCTTTTTTCTGATCAGATTTACCAAAGCTTTATCTATTTTATTGGCTTTTTCATAAAACCAACTCTTGGTTTTATTTATTAATTCAATATTTTTTTACTTTCAATATTATTGATTTTTCCTTTTAATTTTTGTATTTCAAGTTTAATTTTTGGTTGGAGGAGTTTTATAACCTTTTGGGCATAATTCCAAATTATTCTCCAAATTGATTGAATCAGTTTACAACTCTGTCAACAATGCATTAGAGTCCCAGGTTTCCCATATCGCCTCCAACATTCAATATTTCTTTTTTTTTTTTTTTTTCTGACATATTAGCCACTCTGATAGGTGTGACGTCATACCTTATAATTGTTTTAATTTGCATTTCTCTGAACAATAATTATTTCAAGCATTTTTTTTTCATATGACTGTTAGATAGTCTTGCTTTCTCTGTCTGAAATGTTAATATCATTTGACCATTTATCAGTTGAGGAATGGCTTGTATTTTTTATAACTCTAAGTTATTGGGGCAGCTAGGTGGTGCAGTGGATAGAGCACCAGCCTTGAATTCAGGAGGACCAGAGTTCAAATCTGGCCTCAGGCACTGTGTGACCCTGGGCAAGTCACTTAACCCCAGCCTCAAAAAATAAATAAAAAATAAATAAAAAAATAAATATATAAATAAATAAATAAATAAATAAATAAAAATAGATAAATAAAAAATAAATAAATCTAAGTTATCCATATATATGAGATATGAGACCTTTATCAGAAATATTTGTTGCAAAAAAGGTTTGTCCCAGGTCTCTACTTTCCTTTTAATTTTAGTTGTGTTGGTTTCGTTTCTGAAAAAAAAAAAAAAAACAAAACAAAACAAAAACTTCTTAAATTTTAGATAATCAAAGCTATTTATTTTACATTTTGTAATGCTATCTATATTTTCTTTGTTTCTAAAGTATTCCCTTATTCATCTGACAAACTATTCTATTCTCTTTTAATTTCCTTATTGTACCCTTTATATGTAAATCATTTACCGAATTTGACCTTACCTTGATGTGTAGTGTGGGATCTTGGTATAAGCCTAGCTTCTGCCATATTTTTTTCTAGTTTTTTCTGTCATTTTTGCCAGATAATGGGTTTTAGTTCTAAAAGTTTAAATATTTGGATTTATCATATACCAGGTTATTATGGTCATTTATCATAATGTCATTTATACCTAATCCAGTTTATTGATACTCCTGCCTATTTCTTAGCCAGTACCAGATTGCTTTGATGATTACCACTTTATAATACAATTTAAGATCTGGTACTATTAGACTATCTTCATTACTTTATATAGTATTTGTAATTTGATTTTCTTATTTCCTTTTTTAAATCAAATTGACCAATGGTTTATCTATTTTATTGTTGTTGTGTTTTTTTTTTTCATAAAAGTATATTCCTTTCTAGTCCCATTCAATTTTCTCCAGAATTTTATTTATTTCCTTAACTTCTTCCTTCTTTATTTTTTGGTTAGATTTATCTAATTCTGAGAGAGGAAAGTTGAACTCATTCGACTTCTTCAAAATTTTTAGATGGTGTACAATCTGAAGCATATATGGTTAATATTGATATGATGTCATTGTCTATGGTACTTTTTAGCAAGATGAAGTTTCTTTCTTTATCTCTTTTAATAAGACCTATTTTTGCTTTTTTTAAAAAAAATCTGAAATCATGATTGTTACCCCTGGTTTCTTTGCTTCAAATGATGCATAATAGATTTTGCTTTATTTCCTTACTTTTATTCCATGTGTCTCTGCTTCAAATGTGTTTTTTTGTAAACAATATATTGTAAGGTTTTGGTTTTTAATCCATTCTCCTTATCTGCTTCCTTTTTATGGGTGTGTTCATTTCATTCACATTTATATTTATGATAACTTTTTATTTCCATCCATGTTATTTTTTCCTTCTTAATCTCCCCCCTCTTCATACTTCCCATTCATTTCCTTTTCACAAGTGTTTTATATAAGATCACCACCTTTTCCAATATCCCCTCTCCCTCCTATTATCCCCGTCTCTTTTTACATAAATTTATATCCAATTGAGTTTTTATGCTATTCCCTCTTTGAGGCAATTTTGATGACATTCAGGTTTAAATTCTTTAATGTGGAAGCTGCCAAATCTTGTGAAATCTTGTTTGCTGCTCCACAATATGTTAATTATTTCTTTTTGGCTGCTTGCAATACTTTCTCCTGTGAGCTTTAAAATTTGGCTCTCTTGTTCCTGGGAGTTTTAATTTTGGGATCTTTTTTTAAGGTAGTGACTGGTGTATGCTTTCAATTTCTATTTTGCCTTTTGGTTCTAATACATCAGTTCAGGTTTCATGGATAATTTCTTGAAAGATTTTTCTTTTTTTTTTTTTTTTTTTTTTTTTTTGTCAAGGCTTTCATGTAGTCCAATAATTCTTATAATATCCCTTTACTTCTATTTTTTAAGTCAGTTGTTTTTCCAATGAGAAATTTCACATTTTCTTCTATTTTATTTTTTTACTTTTTGATTTTGTAATATTTTAAGTTTCCACTTCTTCAATTCTACTTTTTGCTGGAACTCTGTCTTCCCAGAAATCAGCCAGAGTCAGGATAATCAAAAGTCTTTATTCTTGGTCTCTTGGGGTCACTGTCAGGGGATTAGATGTAGTAATCTCTACACCACCCTCTTCTCTCAACCGCCAAGAGAGAGAGAGTTCCTCAATTTCCTCCTCCTACTCTCCCCACACACTGCACTTCCTCCTCTATGTCCCACCAATCACGTCAGCACAGAACAGTTGGGGTGGGTCAACTTTCATACAAGTTAATAGAGAACCGTCCAATTGGCAATTAGTCTCACGTGCTCCATTATCCAAGTGCATTTGCTCATTACTAGCCCTTTACAACTTTTTAACGAATTACTTCTCTCTTCTCCTTATCCCTCACCCCTGTAAGATTTCTATCCTTTTCCATTTGGCCAATTATATTTATTAGGGAATTATTTTCCTTGGTAAATTTTTGTTTATATTTTTCTATATTAGTGACTTTTTTTTCAGAGTTCTTTTGCATCATATTCATCTTTTCCCCAATTTTCTTCCACTTTTCTAAGTTGCTTTTAAAATTTTGTTTTAAGCTCTTCAGGAATTCTTTTGGGTCAAAGATCTGATCAAAAACAAGACCCCACCCCTATGGACTATTAGCAGAGAGGTTCAGTTTCCATAGTAACCTTACAAAATGGATTTGACAAAATGGAAAAAAGAAAGCAACTCCATGAAAAATAGAATTGCTGAAATGGAAAAAAAAATACTTAGAATCAACTCATTCTTAAATACCAAAAAAAACTGAAGAAAATAATTCACTAAAAAATCAGAATTGAACAAATGGAAATGAATGACTCAACAAGACATCTAGAATCAGTCAAGCAAAACCAAAAAAAATGAAAAAAAAATAGAGGAAAATGTAAAATACTTACTTGGAAAAATAACTGACGTGAAAAATAGATCTAGAAGAGACAATCTAAGAATTATCAGGCTTCCTGAAAACCATGATGAAAAAAAGAGCCTAGACATTATCTTTCAGGAAATCATTAAAGAAAATTGCCCTGATGTCCTAGAATCAGAAGGTAAAATACCCCAATGACCTTCTGAAAGAATACCAAATGACCTTTTGAAAGAGACCCTGGTCCCAGGCTTTTTATGCTGGAACTCTGGGTCTTACTGCTGGTTTTCACTGGGCTTAACTGTTTCATTTTTGGTAGGTAGGCTTCCTTTTTGGCTTGCACTGGGTGGGATAGGGCCTTCTCAGGGTGTGGAATTTAGCTGCTGGGCTGCTCCAGGTGTGGGCCTTTACTCTTACATTGTTGATAGTAAATTTTTCTGGTGGCAAGGCCTATAGTTGGTCTGTCCCAACTGTAGAGGCCCTGTTTCTGGGTTACTATGGAAACTGGGCCTCTCTGCTAATGGGCCATAGAGGTGGGTTTTGTTTTTGATCAGCTCACCTACTCACCAGAAATAGGGTCAAGGCCACAGATGGACTGGATTGGGAGTGGGATAGCTGGCACTACAGAGACTGCACACTTGCCTAGGGGGCTGCTGGTTTGCAGGACCATGGGGCCTCACTGTAGAATCCCCCAGACTTGAAGCCTTGCTGCAGACCTCATGCTGTAAGACTAGCTGGCTGCTATTACTGCTGTAGCTGCTCTTGGATGTCACTTCCTGCCCATTGCAGTGAGGTACACCTTTCCTGCCAGGCTAATAAGCTACTTCCTTTCTTCTAGATCAAGTCTGAAGTGATTTTCTAGCTGTTTGGAGGAGAATTTGGGAGCACTTAAGAAGGTTCCTTTCTTACTGCCATCTTGGGCCTGAAACTCTAATTATATTTTAATTTGATCCCACAGTACTCTAGAGTGCTGAATGTATGATACCTTTGGTCTTGAACATGAGATTTAGTGACTTGCTCAAGACCACACAACCAGTATGTGTAAGAGTCAGAATGTGAAACTAGATCTCCCTGCTTCTGAGAGCACCTCTCACTGCACTGTTCCATGCTATCAGTTTTTAAATAGTCTAGTGAAATCATGGGCATCTCCTTGCCAACATTATCTCTGGCACACGACTTTTTCATCTTTCTTCCTGGACACCCCCAGAGTCTAACAGTCATATTATGCAATCCACATATGTTTTATTCAGTAAGAGCAAGTCCTTTACTAAAGTTTTATTCTGATGCCTCATCAGGCTATGGAGGCAGGCCCTCTCAACTGGGACATTTTCCATCACAGGCTCTTCTTTTCTTTCTTTCATTCCAGAGACCTTTCATTGGCCTTCCTCACCTCAGAAGAACCTTCTCCCTAAGAACTTTTCTTTAGGTCTCTCAAAAATTACTTATCATGTCATTTTGTGTTTTAGTTAGCAAAGAGATAACTTTGTATGCTAGACAAAGAAGCTTCTGAGAAAGATTTTCATTCATTTTTTACCTCTGATGAATACTGGCTCTGTGATTCTAGTAAGTCATTTATCCCCTCAAGCCCCTTTGCAATTCTCTGAAACTATAAATTGAAGATCAGGTACTCATCTTTATTAACAGATAGTGTACAGATGATATTATAGGTCAATCAATCAATAACATTTACTAATTATTTACTAGGTTCTAGGCGCAGGACTAAGCATTGTGGATACAAAGAAAGGGAATAGCTATGGGGAATACTTGACATATAATGAAATCCTAAACCCAGGTAGGAAATGAAGAAATGTCTTCTCTGAATGCCCTTCTTCAATGAAGGATCTCTCTGATGTCTGTCTTGTATGTTCTCCAATAATAGAGAAAGAAGAAGGGTACTCAGAGGTAGGGAGTACCAAAGAGATATGAGTTTTTGTGATCTTGCAGTATGATGATTTTTTTTTTTTGAGATCATGGAGAAGATCAAGAGAACAGCTGTGTAGGAAATGATGAGAGGGCTATAGGTTCTCTTTTTAAATCGAGGCTCTATGAAGAGCTATCTTTTATCCATTTTCCAACCTCTTCAATTAGATTAATGGAGAAAACCAGAGCAAAAGGAAAACAAAATGTACTGATATTTGTATCTTATTCTTCTAGGAAATTATAACTTGCTCAAGTGCTTCCATAGCATAATGAGGCATCAGAGTAAACCTTTAGTCGAGGACTTGTTCTTATTGAATAAAACATATATGTATTGTATAATATCACTGTTAGACTCTGGGGTACCCAGGTGGAAAGATGAAAAAGTTGTGTGCCAGAGAGTGTTGGAATGGAGACACTCGTGATTTCACTAATTAAAAAAAGAGACAGCCTGGAGTAGTGCAGAGAGAGATTCTCTCATATCTCATATGAACTGAATGTTTCTTGGGTCTAGTACAGTATAAATCATACAGTAGTTTCTTTAGAAATAAATATTGTATAATTAGAGGATTTGAAGTAATTCCAATAGACTTGCGTTGGAAAATGCCAATCTTCATCCAGAGAAAAAACTATGGAGACTGAGTATGGATTGAAGGATAATTTTTTCACCTTTTTTTGTGGTTTTTTGGTTATGCTTTTTCTTTCTTTTTTGTGGTTTTTTCCCTTTTGATCTTATTCTTCTTGTAACATGACAAATATAGAAATATGTTTAAAAGAATTGCACATATTTAATGAATATCAGATTGCTTATTATCTTGGAAAGGAGGAAGGTAAGAAAGAAAAATTAGGAACACAAAGTTTTACAAAAATGAATGTTGAGGGCGGAGCCAAGATGGCGGAGAAGAAACACACCACTCAGATTAGATACAAAGGAACAGATTAGATACAAAGGACAAAAAAGGGTACATCTATAGCAATCTAATCTTTGACAAACCCAAAGATTCCAACATTAGGGATAAAAATTCATTATTCGGAAAAAACTGTTGGGAAAACTGGAAATTAGTATGGCAGAAATTAGATATGGATCCACACTTAACACCATATACCAAGATAAGATCAAAATGGGTCCATGATTTAGGCATAAAGAGGGAGATAATAAATAGATTAGAGGAACAGAGGATAATCTACCTCTCAGACTTGTGGAGGAGGAAGGAATTTATGACCAGAGGAGAACTAGAGATCATTATTGATCACAAAATAGAAGATTTTGATTACATCAAACTAAAAAGTTTCTGTACAAATAATACTAATGCAAACAAGATTAGAAGGGAAGTAACAAATTGGGAAAATATTTTTAAAAAGAAAGGTTCTGACAAAGGTCTCATTTCCAAAATATATAGAGAACTGACCATAATTTATAAGAAACCGAACCATTCTCCAATCGATAAATGGTCAAAGGATATGAACAGACAATTCTCAGAGGAAGAAATTGAAACTATATCCACTCACATGAAAGAGTGTTCCAAATCACTACTGATCAGAGAAATGCAAATTAAGACCACTCTGAGATACCACTACACACCTGTCAGATTGGCTAAGATGACTGGAACAAATAATGACAAATGTTGGAGGGGATGTGGGGAAATTGGGACACTAATACATTGCTGGTGGAGTTGTGAAAGAATCCAGCCATTCTGGAGAGCAATCTGGAATTATGCCCAAAAAGTTATCAAACTGTGCATACCCTTTGACCCAGCAGCGCTACTACTGGGATTATATCCCAAAGAAATACTAAAGAGAGGAAAGAGACATATATGTGCCAAAATGTTTGTGGCAGCTCTTTTTGTTGTAGCTAGAAACTGGAGGATGAATGGATGTCCATCAGTTGGAGAATGGTTGGGTAAATTGTGGTATATGAAGGTTATGGAATATTATTGCTCGGTAAGAAATGACCAGCAGGAGGAATATAGAGAGGCCTGGAGAGACTTAAATCAACTGATGCTGAGTGAAATGAGCAGAACCAGAAGATCACTGTACACTTCAACAACAATACTGTATGAGGATGTATTCTGATGGAAGTGGAAATCTTCAACATAAAGAAGATCCAACTCACTTCCAGTTGATCAATGATGGACAGAGGTAGCTACACCCAGTGAAGAAACACTGGGAGGGGAATGTAAATTGTTAGCACTAATATCTGTCTGCCCAGGTTGCATGTACCTTCGGATTCTAATGTTTATTGTGCAACAAGAAAATGATATTCACACACATGTATTGTACCTAGACTATATTGTAACACATGTAAAATGTATGGTATTGCCTGTCGTCGGGGGGAGGGAATAGAGGGAGGGGGGGTAATTTGGAAAAATGAATACAAGGGATAATATTATAAAAAAAAATATATATATATATATATAAAAATAAAAATTAAAAAAAATGAATGTTGAAAACTATCTTTACATATATTTGGATAAAATAAACTACTACTGGAAAATAAAAGAAATAAAATTAACCGAAAAAGAGAAATATTTGTTGTATTTTTAATATTATTACCATTGTTGCATTTGCAATTGTTGGACAACATTACCTCTTACTGAATTGCACTATGATAGAGGCTCCATAATCTATTCTTGTTCTGTCATCTGAAAATGATCCAAGTTAACTTTAAAAAGGCTTCTTTAAACAAACTGACCACTAGGTGATAATTTTTTAAGAGGAACAGGGAGGACAAATCACAAAACTGCTCCCCAGGGCAGGGAGATATTAAAATCAACACTGAGAACAGACTGTTCCGTTAATGAATTTTTGGAGATTAAAAATTAAGGCAGTTGAATTTGAGTACATTATGAATGAACTGTTCTTTCTGCAACATGACTATTATATAAGGAGCTAGATTGAACTTTATTGAGAATAATAGAATCATCCTCAGTTTTAATTTTCTCCAGATCTAGCAGCTATAAAGTGTATGCAATTAGACCTTTCATGCTTGAGAATTTTTCCAAATTCACAGCATATGGTTCAGAATAGATTTGAATGATATTCTCATTGCTACACTGGATATTCACACTAATGGACCTTGGTATTAGCATGGAATCTGGAATGACACAGATGACTAGAGCAATTTATCTTTTCAGAAGACCTATTCCAAGTTGATTCATAGTCTCATTCTAGTACAGTTTTATATTATGAACTCATTGGACTACATTATAGAGATTCCTAATGAATCTTAATAGAAGTATATATTTTTACTAAAAACAGTATGATGGTAATATCAGAGCCATACATTCAAAAGCAAAGAGAAGACCTTATAGGTGTGAGCATTTTATGTACTAATACTAAACTTTTATTTAAAATGAGCTTCCCACTCATCTTCCCAACCTCAAAATAGCTAATCATAAACCTCCTTGGAGTTAAATCACTCCTCCTTAAGGATCTTGACTCCACTTTGGAGAACATTGCCTTAATGTAGCTATGGAGAGATCTGGCAATACAAGTCTCAGCTGCTATATTTAGAGGAAGGGGAATAGAAAAAAAGCTCCATAATTTAGAGGAAAGGAAGGTTTGAGACATTTTGATTCACAAAACAAATTTTGATGATGGTACAATTCTTCCTTGTGCCAGTCCTAGATAATCTATCTAAATGAGATATTAATGCTGAATACATCAATTAACTGAAATTTCTGCCAATTATTTAGCATAACCTTTTATAAAAGACAATAATCTTTCGCTTGTATGACTGCCCAATCCTTCAGCCAATTAAAATGTATGCCTAGCACTGAACTTTGGCTCATGATACAAAGACCAAAAGAAAAAAAAATCCCCACTCTCAAGGAGCTTGTTCAGTCTTATACATTTATTAATTATATTACCTTGGTTAGTTTTCCTTGTTTTTTTTAAAGTACAAATTTAATAAAAAATTGCACTTATCTCTCAGAGCTGTAAAATTCAAATGAAATAAATTTTGTAAACTGCTTAGCATAGTACCTGACCCTAGTAGAGACTATATAAATCACTACAACTACTACAACTATTACTATACAAGCCAACATTAACATGTTTAATTACATGTAAAATAAATGCAAAACAAGTAAATGATAAGGAAGGAGATATCAAGAGGAGCTTTATCCAGAGAATACGTCTTGATGATATTATTAAACAAAAATGACCCCACAGAGAATTCTCATGAGTATTTGTTTTTCTTTTCTGATATTAACTACTTATTAGCCAAAGTACCTTTGTATATAATTAACTAATAAGGAAGAGTTATATCTAGGTTATAAGAAAACAGAAAATGAACAATATTGTTTCATATAAGTTATAGAATTTATATACACACAAATAGAAACACATATATTGAGTGCATTATGGATTTTGTAAAATAGGCTTTTATAGTTTGTGAAAAAAGTTTACTCTTGCATCTTTTCCACCCCCTCTTCCCCTCTACTATAATAGCTCTTTATTGCCTCTTTTTTGTCACATTATTTGCACCATTCTCATGTATGAGTTGATTTGATCATGATTCATGTAAGTATACAATCACATTTTGGGAGCCTTTTTAACCAAGATATGCTCAATGACAAAACAATCCACATCTAAACCCTTACTCTATGCATTTGCATCAAGAACTCAGCACTTCTTTTGGGCCATCAGTTTGTGTCCAATCCTATTGTTTAACCTGAGCACACTTGCCAACTCCTCCATTATATTAGCAAAAGGAAACATATTGTTTTTTCAACTTGACATCTTTCAAATACTTGATAGTTTTTCAGATATGTATGACCTTGATTGCTTGGGCTGTTTCACAGGTGTTCTTGAAGTACACCCAGAGATCTGAGCCCCTTGACTTACATGATTTTGTGTGGTTTTCTGGATCAAAAGAATATTTCACTATTTTAAATAATTACCTAGGACAGCTCAAAGGAAAGCTTTCTAATAATTCTTAAAGGATCTCTTCTCAATCGTTTTTCTAGGCCAATTGTTTTGCTAATGAGATATTCCACATTTTCTTCTACTTTATTCATTCTTTCAAATTTGTTTTATTATTTCTTGATATCTCATAAAATCATGAGTTTCTACTTGTTCAATTTTAATTTTTAAGGAATTATTTTCTTCAATGAATATGCCTTAAAAACAAACATTTGACCAATTTTGGTTTTAAGGTGTTATTTTTATTGTATTTTTGTACCCCTTGTAACACTGCATTTTGATAACTTTCTTACAACACTTCCAGTTTTTTGTTTTGCTATATTTTCTTCTCCAACTATTATTTCTTTCTTTAATTCTTTCAGGAATCTTGTTAGGATTGTTTTAATTTGCCTTTTCCCTCAAGATTTTGATTATAGCTGTTTTCAAGTTTTTGTCTCCTTCTGAATCTCAGTCTTACATTCCCTGCTAACATTTAGCAGGTCCTTTTTAAAAGTCATTTGTGTTGGTTTTTGTTCATTTTTCTTGGCCTATTTCTTGAACATATGTTGGGCTTTGCTTACCTAGGGATATAATGTCACAAGCAAAGTGTTCCATTTTTAATGTATAAATTCCAAGGGATAGAAAGTTGAAGTCCCCCATATATACTTATGCATACACATATGTTGATATACATATAAAATACTTTTAGACTGAATTTATTGGTTTCTTGGTAAAAGGAGCACCCAGTAAGGAAACTACCAAATGCAGGCAACTTATGAGTTGGTTATAAATGACAAGTTATATATTGATCTGAACTGAAATGAATTGAGTTGGGTTAAAGAAGCTTGCACAGGAACAAAAAAGGAGCAGACCTAGATGGCATGCAAGTGGTTAACATTTAGGATCTTAGAGAGTTGTTTGAGACATTAATGGAGTGAAGTGATTTACAGAATATTATACAGTCAATTTATATAGAGGCTGAACTTGAACTCAGGATTATACTGACTTCAAGGCCAACTTAAATTGGATCCAAGGCCACCTCTCAGTGACAGCAATTGCTTTGTGGATTGAATGAACTGAGGATATTTAGCCCAAAGAAAATATAAGAAGAATGTGATAACCGTTTTCAGGTATTTGAAGGGTTATCATAAGGAAGTAAGATTAGACTTTTGGAGGGTTTTGCCACAGATTTTACAACTAGGAATAGTCAGTGGAAATTATAGAGAAATTCATTTTATCTTCCTCTAAAGAAAGTCTTTACAAGAAAGTAGCACTCTCTTAGAGTAGAATAGTTTACATATGAATTAGTGAACTTCACTTCACTGAAATTCTTCAAGAAGAGGATAGATGATCACTTATTAGAAATGTCGCAGAAGATATTTATGGATAGATAAAATTTTTACTAGAAAAGGAACTACAAAATTCCTTTCACTGTGAGATAAGGATATCCTTGCAGAAGACTCTTGTAAAGTAAATAGAAAACTTAATCATTATCATCCATCTTTTATGACTTGAAAAAATTAAGACTTCAACTTAATTTTTCTTAATTTTATTCTTATATCCTCTCCATTACATACTATTGACTCCTTTCAATAAAATGTTTAGAATTTTTTTTCATTAATAGGGTTTTTAGAAATTGTTACTTTTTCACCTGGCCACCCACTCTGTAATTCTCACAAGAAGAACCAGGGACCAATGGTAATGCTTGCTGCAAAATATGAGAGAATATCTGGAATACCCTTAAGCTACATCTTAAAAATAGTTTGTCTTATGTTGATAGTTTATAAAAAAATTATTTTCAAGTTATTTGTGTACAATTTCCAAAATATTTTCTTAGCTCAAATTACCTTTATAACATGGCAGAATTTTTTTTAGATCATTTCTGTCTAATGGGGACCTGCATCAGCCATCTCTAAAATGAATGATCAATGAAGAGACACTAAACTTAGCACTAAAGATGACACACTTCCCTTTTTTTCCACTTTTTGACTGAAAAGTGTATGTGTCATTTATTTCCTCATAAACCTACATGTTTATAGGGTGATAGAGGAAAGTAGCCTGTGTGATATCATAGAAAAACACTTGACTGAGAGTTACATGATCTTGGTTCACATCCTGAGGAGAAGCATGCTCAGGGATAGAGAGAGTTGATTTGGAGTTAGAAGATTTGACTTTAAACTGTGGCTTAACCATTAAACTGTGTCTTAACCATTTATTATCTATATGATTTTGAACAAGCCACTTCCAACTCTTTGTGTTTCAGATTCTGCATCTGTAAAATGAGGGGTTTGGAATAACCCAGAGATCCTTAACCTTTTTTATAATGGACCCTTTTTTTGGCAGCTTGGGAAAATCTTAGAATAATGTCCATCAAATACCTAAAATAAAATACATAGTATCAAATATACTAAAATATATTTATTAAAATATTTTAAAAATCAAGTTTATGGATCCCAGATAAAAAATTCACATACTAGATAAATCCTTAAGGTCCCTCACACCATCAAATGTGTAATTATATGTGATAGGGCCTTGTCATCTAATTTTATTTTTTGGTGACCTTTGACAAGTCACTCTCTGAATTTTATTTTCCCCATCACAACAATCTGACGACTGTCAGGATGATGAAATACACTTTTACAGGTTTGTTATTTATTAACCAGTTGCTATTTGTCCTTTGTTTTCAAAGAGGATCATGACATCAATGAAGTGATGCTATGACATGCAAATAAATTGGATTTAAGTGAGGAAGAACTGTGCAGAGTCATTAGTCTCACTTTCACTTCTGGAGCCATAAGCATTCAGGGCAAGATATAGAGCAGGACAATTGAAGGTGGTTCTGGATGCTGTGGAAACTGTGGCTTTTTTTAAAGATAAGGCCTTTAACAGGACTCACTTTGACTTAGGCAAAACCCATTGAGTGAATAAAGCTAGGTAAGAAATGAGGCAGAGAATGGTCTCTTTTACCTACTCAAACATCAGAAAGAAATCTACACCTAGAGAGAGGACTGTGGGAACTGAGTGTGGATTACAATAGTATTTTCATCTTTTTGTTGTTGTTGTTGTTTGCTTACATTTTGATGCATTATAAACCTATTAACTTTATAATGCTATATAAATAAGAACAATTATTTTATTTTCCTGATCTATTTTCCCTTAGACATTCTATTTGTGATGGAATAGATCATCATTTCATGGAATTTGTGTTATGTCTTTCTGAGAAATGTACTTGAGAAAAAATATTTTGACTTTCTACCTTTTTTCATGTAGTGGTCAATTTGATGAAACAACTGCAATTTAAATGGAATTATTGGGGCCTTTTTCAATCTGGCAAAAACATCTTGTGAAGAAATAGGTTTTAAAGATGATGACTCTTCTATTAGCCTATACAGTGTGGCAAGTGTATCTCACTTTTATCCATTTTTCATCTCAAAGTTTTATACTCCTTGAAATCAAGAAAGTGATTCTCTTCCTCAGCTACCTTGATATGGATTTATGAAAAGCTTCTCTTTTTAAATGAAAAAGTTATACAGTTGTTTATCACCCCTCTCATTTAGATATTTTAGTGTCTATAAATTGTCTTTGTTACATTTCTCAAAGCAGTCTAGGAATTACTAGAATCCACCCACTGAATAAGGATTTCTGATGCAGCTTTTAATATGAGATTTTACTTGGAGATGTGTGAATAGAAAAGCAGGATTAAGACCATTATATTGTATTGCTTCTTTAATTAGAATGAGAGCTCCTATCCCATCTCCATTCCTATATGTTCCTGAGACTGATCCTCATTATAACATACTCACTAACTTGTCTTTCACATTCCAGGAGTGGGAATTTTTTAAAAATTTTAATGCTTTTTATTTTCAAAACATATGCATGGATAATTTGATAACATTGATCATTGTATAGCTTTGTGTTTCAGATTTTAGCATCAATATTCATTAAGGAAATTGGTCTATAGTTTTCTTTCTCAGTTTTCGATCTACCTGGTTTAGGTATCAGTACCATGTCTGTGTCATAGAAGGAATTTGGTAGGACTCCTTCAATCCCTATTTTTTCAAACAGTTTACATAGCATTGGAGTTAGTTGTTCTTTAAATGTTTGGTAGAATTCACATGTAAATCCATCTGGTCCTGGGGACTTTTTCTTAGAAGTTGGTTAATAGCTTGATCTATTTCTTTTTCTGAGATGGGACGATTTAGACTACTTACTTCTTATCCTGTTAATCTGGGCAAGCTATATTTTTGAAGGTATTCTTCCATTTCATTTAAGTTATCTAATTTATCGGCATAAAGTTGAGCAAAGTAGCTCCTAATTATTGTTCTAATTTCCTCTTCATTAGTGGTGAGTTCACCCTTTTCATTTTCAAGACTAACAATTTGCTTTTTCTCTTTCCTTTTTTAATCAGGTTTACTAAGGGTTTGTCTATTTTGTCGGTTTTTTCATAGAATCAACTCTTAGTTTTATTAATTAATTCAATAGTTTTTTTTTACTTTCCATTTTATTAATCTCACCTTTTATTTTTTGAATTTCAAGATTTGTGTTTGTCTGGGGGTTTTTAATTTGTTCCTTTTCTAGCAATTTGAGTTGTAAGCCCAATTCGTTGGCCCTCTCTTTCTCTATTTTATGCAAGTAGGCCTGTAGAGATATAAAACTTCCCCTAATTACTGCTTTGCCTGTATCCCACACATTTTGGTATGATGTCTCATTATTGTCATTCTCTTGGGTGAAGTTATTAATTATGTCTATGATTTGCTGTTTTACCCAATCATTCTTTAGTATAAGATTATTTAGTTTCCAATTATTTTTTGGTCTATTTTCTCCTGGCTTTTTATTAAATGTAATTTTGATTGCATTATGGTCTGAAAAGGATGCATTTACTATTTCTGCCTTCCTGCATTTGATTTTGAGGTTTTTATGCCCTAGTATATGATCAATTTTTGTATAGGTTCCATGAACTGCTGAGAAGAAAGTATACTGCTTTCTATCTCCATTTAGCCAAAGATCTATCATATCAAACTTTTCTAGTATTCTATTTACCTCTTTGACTTCTTTCTTATTTATTTTGTGGTTTGATTTATCTGATTCTGAGAGTGCAAGGTTGAGATCTCCCACTATTATAGTTTTGCTATCTATTTCCTCTTGCAGCTCTCTTAATTTCTCTTTTAAGAATTTAGATGCTGCACCACTTGTTGCATATATGTTTAATATTGATACTGCTTCATTATTGATGCTGCCCTTTAGCAGGATATAATGCCCTTCCTTATCTCTTTTAATTAGATCAATTTTTGTTTTTGCTTGATCTGAGATGAGGATGGTTACTCCTGCTTTTTTGGTTTTGCCTGAAGCATAATAGATTCTGCTCCACCCTTTTACTTTTAGTTTGAATGTCTCATCCTGTTTCAGGTGTGTTTCCTGTAAACAACATATAGTAGGGTTCTGACTTTTAATCCAGTCTGCTAACCACTTCCTCTTTATGAGGCAGTTTGCCCCATTCACATTTATGGTTAGAAGGACTGATTCTATATTGCTTGCCATCCTATTAACCCCTGCTTATGCTTTTCTCCTTTCCTTCCCTCTTAGCCTCCTACCCAGTATTAAACTTGTGAACAGCCCTCCCTTTTTAGGATCCCTTCCCCACCTTAAAGTTCCTCCCTTTATTTTACCCCTTTTCCTCCAAATTTCTGTATTCCTTTCCCCTTAGTTTACTCCTTCCCTTTCACTTTTCAATGAAGTGGAAGAAGTTTCACCATAAATCAAATATGTCTATTGATACACACTATGTTCATCTCCCTCCTTTCTTTCTCTCAGATACAATAGGTTACCTTTGCCTCTTCATGAGATGTAGTACCACCACTTTACACTTTTTTATGATATAATTTCCCTTCCACCTCTGGTTTCTAAGACAAATTGTACATATGTTCTTTACATATTTTTTTTGGCAGAAGTATAGTTCTCAAGATGTCTTTTTACCTTTTTATAAATCTCTTGAGTTCTGTATTTGAAGATCAAACCTTTTATGTAGGTCTGGTTTTTTCATCAAAAATAGATGGAATTCATTTATTTTGTTAAATGTCCATCTTCTTCCCTGGAAAACGATGATCATTCTTGCTGGGTAAGTTATTCTTGGCTGCATACCAAGTTCCTTAGCCTTTCAGAATATCATGTTCCAGGCCCTTCGTTCTTTTAATGTGGATGCTGCTAGATCCTGGGTTATCCTTATTGTGGATCCTCCATATCTGAATTGCTTTTTTCTAGCAGCTTCCAATATCTTTTCCTTTGTCTGTTGGTTCTTGAACTTGGCCACTCTATTTCTTGGTGTTTTGATTTTAGGGTCCCTTTCAGTAGGTGATTGATGAATTTTTTCAATGTCTATTTTACCCTCTGTTTCCAGAACATCTGGGCAGTTCTCTTTGATAATTTCCTCGAAAATAGTGTCCAAGCTCTTTTTTTCCTCCCATTTTTCAGGGAGTCCGATTATTCTCAAATTGTCTCTCCTGGATCTGTTTTCCAGGTCTGTTGTCTTTCTGGTAAGGTACTTGACCTTCTTTTCAATTGTTTCATTTCTCTGGTTTTGTTTGACTACCTCTTGGTTTCTCCTTGAGTCATTCATTTCTACTTGTTCCAGTCTAACTTTCAATGATGTATTTTCGTCACTCACTTTTTTATATCTCTTTGTAATTGTCCAATTGAGTTTTTATCTTCTATGGAATTTTTTCCCATTTTATCCATTTTATTTTTTAGAGAGTTATTTTCTTTTTCCAGCTCACTAATACTGTTTTCCTTGGAGTTGTTTACCTTTTCCAGCTCACTAATCTTGTTTCTCAATGATTTGATTTCTTTATCCACTCTGTCTTTGAATGCATGGGATGACTTCTCCAGGCTCTCTTGCCAAGCTTCCCTTTCCTTTTCCCATTTCTCTTCCAGCTCTCTTGTGAGAGCCTTTTTGATTTCCTCTATGAGATTCTTTTGTATTGAGGAGCAGCTCATATCCCCCTTAGGGGATTCCTCTGGGGACAATCTGTTTTTAGTCTCCTCAGTGTTTGAAGTCTGCTCTCTCTCCATACAAAAGCTGTCAATGGTTAGAGCCCTTTTGAATTTTTTGTTCATTTTGTCAGAGTAGGAATCAAAGAAAATAAATTGATAAGAGAAACAATTGGTCTGTTTTGCGGGGGATGGGGCTGGATGGTATTAATGGGCTTCCTCTACAGACTGGGGGTAGGGCAGCAGAGAGCCACTAACAGAACAGTGATGACTGTACTGAGTCTGCGCTCTGAGGCTCTGAGAACTCGCCGAGTCAGTCCAGGTGGGGGTTGGGGGTGGCCGGGCTCTGAGAGATGCTGGCTTTCTGGGGTTTTACTCTTCACCTCCGGTGTTTACACCCTCTCTGCTGCTCCTAGCTTGCTGCCAAGATGGAGTATCCACACTGGGGAGAAAGTCTTTTCTCAGAAACGGCAGAGATCGTACCCCTCCCCCTCTGGTCTGAGCTGTGTGAGCTTCCTGTCTCACTCTGGCTTCCCTGCCCTCAGTCTGCACTCAGTCTGACTGACCCTCCCCCGAGCAAACACAGACCTTTTCTGGCGACTTTCAAGGATGTCTTCTCTTGGTGATTATTTGTGGATTTCTTTCTGGGTCAAGCATTAAGTCTGAGGCTTGTCATGAAGTAAGTTTTGAGAGAAAACGAGGAGCTCAAGCAACTGTCTGCCTCCACGCCGCCATCTTGGCCGGAAGTCCCTTCTTATTTCTTTTTAAAATTAAATTAACCAATAGTTTATTTTATTGTTAGCTTTTACTTTTATTAGCTTAACAGTTTTCTTACTTTTAATTTTATTAATCTCTCTTTTGATTTTCTGTTCCCAATTTTCTGACTCAAGTCTAATTCTTATTCATCATGGTGCCTTATTTTCATCCAAAAATGTGTGAGAAATTACTTTCCAATATTAGATGTTCATCTAAACAAATGACCCTATGATATAATTTGCCTTTAATATGGGATAATGAGTTGCATTCTCTCTCCTACAATACTCCCCCTGCAAAAAAAAACAAAAAAAAACAAAAACAAAAAAAAAACAAACAAACAAAAAAAAAACTCGCTATACACACTTCAGCATTTAGAAAAGAACTCAAGCACAATAATTAATTTTTTAAAAACTATACTTCACCATATTCAAATTAAGGCTTTGAATGAGAGTGGACAGTTCTAACTCAATTAAGACATTCTTTTTACACTCCATTTAGGGAAGCCTTGTGGGATTTGGAGCCAGTTGTATACTAGAATTGAAATCTATGGGAAGGGAATAGCTTGTGGAAGGTTTCACAATTTTATTACCAAAGAATTTTATGTACCTATTCTCTTTTTCCTCCAATCTTACCTAAAAGTTCAAACCTCTAATAAACATCACATGGTTTACATCTTATGGTTTTTTGTCTTTATGGAACCCTGGATACAGAAGGAAAAGAGAAGTGGAAGCAAAAAGTATTATAATTTTATATTGTGGGACAAGGATCTGAACATATTTGTTTTTCAATCACATTTTTTTTAATTTAATAGTTTTTATTTACCAGATATATGCATGAGTAATTTTACAACATTGACAATTGCCAACCTTTTGTTGTACTTTTTCCCCTCCTTCCCCCCTCCCCCAGATGGCAGGTTGACCAATACATGCTAAATATGTTAAAGTATAAATTATATATATACACAGTTAGCCTGTGTAGGAAATCCAAAATGCAGGTGGACAAAAATAGAGGGATTGGGAATTCTATGTAGTGGGGTTCATAGTCATCTCCCAGAGTTCTTTTGCTGGGTATAGCTGGTTCAGTTCATTACTGCTCTATTAGAACTGACTTGGTTCATCTCATTGTTGAAAATGGCCACATCCATCAGAATTGATCATCATATAGTATTGTTGTTGAAGTATACGACTATCTCCTGGTCCTACTCATTTCACTCAGTATCAGTTCATGTAAGTCTCTCCAGTCCTTTCTGAAATCATTCTGTTAGTCATTTCTTACATAACAATACTATTCCATAATATTTATATACGACAGTTTATTCAGCCATTCTCCAATTGATCATATAAATTTTTTAATGGATGCATACCTAATTTATAATTTACTCATAGAAAGTTACATTGGGGACACTAAAAAGATATGTAAATTGTCTATAATTAAATAGCCAGTACTACACTGGACATCTTTCTTACCTTGAGATTGAAATTGATACCAAGCAAACATTTTGTTTTTCTTACGTCACTGAAGAAACTAATCCACTAGGTCAGCTTTTCTAAAACTAATTCAGCCAGAGAGTACATTGAGCTTGTAACACATTGACAGAAGCCATAAACACTCATGGGAGGAAGCTAGCGAATCTTCAGGTATGGAATCTTTTTCCTCACAACTTTCTTCTCTAAAAGAGGAGGCCACAAGAAATTTTGGAACAAAAAATGCCATATACATACATGTATATATGTATATGCATATATATATTTATATTTAATATTTATAGTTCTAAAATAATATTTTAAAAGAATATATTCCTAGTATCAATATTTTCCCATGAAAAGAACTCTAGGATTCTGTGAAGTGAAGTTTGGAAAATACTCCTTTGTATTATGAGTGTAGGATTGGGGAGAAGAGAACTGGATTTTGGTCATATCTCTGTCATTTACAAATAAAATTACTTTGGTCAAGTCACTTAATAGTTATTGAACCTTGGTTTCCTCATTTGCAGAATGAGGAATTTTGGATTAGATCAGGTGTTCCTTACTTGCTGTCTGTGAACTTTAATAATATATTTTGCTAGCTACATTTTAATATAATGGCCTATGCATTTCATTTTATTCATTAAAATATTATTCTGAGAAAAGGGTCTATGGGCTTTTCCAGACTGCCATTGGAGTTCATGGCATAAAAAAAGGTTAAAATTCTCTGGCTAGGTGATCTCAAAGATCTCTTCCTATTCTGACATATTAAGATTCATTTAGTAGCAGAATAGTCCAAGAGATACTCAAGCTTTTATCCTAGTTTTGTATTATACTAACTCAGGGCATGTATATTTCTTTCTGGGATTTTATTGTGAGTGCTAGAAACCTCCTTGGAATAGAACTTTGATTGTTCAGTCTTTTATGTTGTTGCTTTATGAAGGTGTTAAAAATGCCCCTTTAAAAGCCACGACTGGCAAATTGTTTAGTTAAATTGTGCGTGGCAGGCTCCTATGAATTCTTCACACCCATTACAATTTCCCTATAATGTGCCATCATCCTTGAGAGATTACACTTTAGATACTTGAAGTGTTTATCCAGAATGATGCAGCCCGATTATATGGTCCACTTGGAAGCAAACATCCCCAACAGCAACACACCCAGTCTGTGATCAAATATATAAGGATATGTTCTGATTGTAACATTCCCTCCCTTTTCACATAATAACAGTAAATGTTTATGAGGTTGCTAAACAAAAAAGGTTCTTTTCAAATAAAGCCCATTTTCTTGAATGGTAGGATTGGATAGTTGGATTATAGGCATTGCATTTTATAAATGGGAAAACCAAATATAGTGGTGGGGCAATTAAAGCCAACAGTGTATTTTGGGGGCAGAACCCTATAACTTGGTGACTGAAAGGGAGAATATTACAAAATGTCTAATTGTATTTTGAGGTAATATTAAAATATATGGAGCCTCTGAGAGCAACTTGAAAAACTCTTGATTCTGTAGATGAATGTAATGAAAATATAAAAATTTATGACATACACAAAGATCATTATCCTAAAGCTATCTTTATTAGGGATTAGTATTGTACCTCAAGTAGACTTCTACAATTAGTAATTCAATAGCAAGTCCATATAGGAAAATTACATCTTAGGAGACTCCTTCTCCTAATGAACTATGTTCTGCAATTTATAGTGTAAGAGAAGTACCTGGATCACTGAGAGGTTTAATAATTTATCTAAGGTAACATAACCAGGATGTGTCAAAGATAGGATGTAAACACAGGTGTTCCTGATGTTCTGGCCACTATGAATGAGGCACTTCCTCTGTGAATGTTTATATTCCTCTAATTAGTATCTGTGGGAAGATTTTTATATTCTTGTCTTTTATTAATATGTAAAGAAATCAGAAATGAATGCCATTAGTTGACACAAGGAAATTGAGAGCTCTAGTTCTAACCCTATTTTGACCCTCAATCTTATGGAGGAGCAGAAAAACATCTACTTTTGTGTGTGTGTGTATGCTGTGTGATATTTAGTACATTTTAGAAACAAGAAATCTTGTCTAATTGTTTGAGGTTAAAATGCTGAACCTGACATTCATTTTAGGTGCGACTTTGGTTGTGTCATAGATGGGATTCTAGTTAGCTTTATAGATGACAGAAAGTGGAGGTAGTTTGAAATTGGAAATAGGATCCCAAAAGAAGTTTACAATATTTTGAGCAAATATAAAATATAAATTGAGATATGAACAAAGTCTTAGGATTGAATGTAATATAACTATAATATGGGGAAGGCAATAGTTCCTATACTTTACCATAGTTAGATCATATTTAAAAAACATTGCATTAAATTTAAGGCAACTCATTTTAATCAGAATATTCACTGAGAAAATTCATGCACAAGATAAGTAATTAGAGTAGGGAGAACTGTATTCCATGTCAAAGCTCAAAAGAAGAATCAGTAGAAGAAACTGGGAGGGGGGGATCATTGCTTGAGAAGGAAGAACTCAAGAAATGAGAATTATCTTCAAGTGTTTCAAGGTCTGTTATATGAAAGAAGGATTCAACTTTTTCTACTTGGTCTAAGGACAGAACTAAAAGAGAGAGTGGAAGCACAGAAGATAATAATCTTATCTTAATGTGAGAAAAACTGCTTAAATGAAATAGTCCAAAAATGGAGATGACAACATCAGAAATTAGTGAATTCCTAATTGCTGTGGGTAATAGGATTATATATTTAAAACTGGAATGAATCCTTGAGAAATCAAATATGAAGTACCATTTTATAAATCAGGAAGCAGAGATTGCACATGTAAAAAGCTGAAATTTAAATCCAGATTACTCAACTTTAAGTGCATCAGCCCTTCCATTATTCCACATGAATTTCCTCTTGAAACTGGGTATGGAGACCACTTTTCAAAAGATGCTAGTTGATGTTCTAGAGGGAATTCTTCTTTAAGTACTAAAAGGACTGGGATTCATTTGTTTAGGATATAATACATTGTCAAATAATTATATGAAGAGAAATTATACTAAATATATTTTTAAAGCTGGACTGGAATAAAAAATAATATCTATACTTTCATTTTTCAGATAAGGAAGTATAGATTTAAGAGGTTTCACCAAAGTCACCTTAGAGATGACTATGAATTTATATAGTTCCTTACTGCAAATTGATGACAGATGTCATTCCTAATTAATAGAAAATATTTCTAAAAAGGAGAGGATTCTGCTTTTAGATTATGTTAAGTAATTACTTATTTAGTGAAAAAATATAACAAGCACTTCATATTTTAGGTGATATTTTATTGGTTTTATTGAAGTGTTCTTGACTATAATCATTTTGAAAGAAAAAATAAACAGCTATATACATCTCTCAAAAAGTAGTTTGATCTAGATATGGTGACACACATTCCAGCTCCTGGGAACGTTGATCTCTTGATCGAGGGAGTTCTGAGGTGCCGGTGGGCAATGTTAATTAGATATCTGTATTAAATTTGACAGCAATATGGTGAGCTTCAGGAAATGGGGATCACCACATTGCCTAAGGAGGGATGAATCAGATCAGGTGGGAAACACAGCAGGTCAAATTTCTGTGCCAATCAGTAATAGGATGAGTGCATGATTAGGCCCCTATATATAGTTCTAGCCTGAAGGAGATGAGAAGTTCTGGCATTGAAAGTGGAGAAAAAAGGGAGTTTTGATATAGTAAACTATAAAAGAAAACAGATGAATTGTTTACCAATTTTTATTTCACAGTAAAAATGCAGATTAAGATTCGTGTGGGGAGAGAGAGAGAGAGAGAGAGAGAGAGAGAGAGAGAGAGAGAGAGAGAGAGAGAGAGAGAGAGAGACAGAGAGAGAGACAGAGAGAGACAGAGAGAGAGAGAGAGAGAGAGAAGAAGAAGAAGAAGAAGAAGAAGAAGAAGAAGAAGAAGAAGAAGAAGAAGAAGAAGAAGAAGAAGAAGAAGAAGAAGAAGAAGAAGAAGAAGAAGAAGAAGAAGAAGAAGAAGAAGAAGAAGAAGAAGAAGAAGAAGAAGAAGAAGAAGAAGAAGAAGAAGAAGAAGAGGAGGAGGAGGAGGAGGAGGAGGAGGAGGAGGAGGAGGAGGAGGAGGAGGGAGGAGGAGGAGGAGGAGGAGGAGGAGGATAATTTAAGAATATGGATAATCAATTTTTGAAAAATATAATTCAATGACCACATGAAAAAACGTTCATAATTTCAGAGAAATGAAGATTTTAAGTGAAGGTAATAAATAATAGGTGCAATCATCATTCTCAAAGATTATAAAAGATGATAAAAATTAAATGTTGTTGAATTTGTAGCAAATAAGCCATGATATCACATTGTTAATAGAGTTTTAGATTGATTCAATTTTTTTGGAAAGCATATGGGATTCTATAAGAATTGAAATAATAGTCTTTTACTTTGAGTCAATGGTCCTAAATTTGTCATTAAATGTTTTAAATAAAACAATAACTGTATTTTAAGAAAGATAATATCCTTTTCAAAGTTCAAATTAGATATTGCAAAACACAAGAAAAGAAGTATTCACTCATCATGGTTTTAGAGCATTCCATCTAAATACCACTTTTAATGAACATTATTTTTCCACTGTAATTTCACAAAAAAGCACACTCTCATTGGGATTTTTAGAGAAAGTAGAATTAGCTTTACTGAATTGATTGCTTCTGTTAATTAAAAACTTCTAAAATCTTTTATTCATAAATACCCATACTATATCTTTTTAAAATTTTTAATGTTTTCCTCTAATCAGGTTGTTATGAAATAATTTTCTTTTCCTCACCCAGGTTGGGAAAATCAGGAAGACTGCAGCTCGGAAAAGAGAATATCATGTCCTCTTCATGGTCGTCACAGCTGTCATATGCTACCTGATTTGCTGGGTACCATATGGATTGATTGCACTAGTTGCTACATTTGGCCCCCCAGGCGTGGTGTCACCAGTGGCCAATATTGTACCATCAATTTTGGCAAAGAGCAGCACTGTATGCAACCCGATCATCTATATACTTATGAACAAACAGGTAAAGCTTAAAGTAATTCCTTCTTTAAATTCAAATGGGCATGTCAAAATGTCTTAACTGCATGGCTATTAAATATCTAAGATTTATTCCTTGTATATACCATTTTTGCCAAGCCCATGGAAATATGGTGACAATAAAATAGCAGAAATCATCAAGCTTGTAAGTTTGCATGACATAAATTTGGGAGTACACCCATGGCTACCTTAACCTTAATTAGATATTTTCAGGTGAGTGAAGAGTCAGTTTATGATCATTTCCATGAAACATAGAACAGCACAATTGATTTCCTTGGACCAGTGTTTCCTCCTCAGATTTAAGAGTTAGCTTCATAGAAATTTTCAGAATCATTGAATTTTACAACCAGAAGAAGCTCCAAAAATTGTCTAATAATCAGAAAATAATCAGTCTGGAATTAGAAGTAACTAAGGTAATTTAATTAAATCCTTTCTTTTTACATGTTTTATATATGGGTATGTATATGCATATATACATATATTTATATGTATGGTTATATGTGTATATATATATGTGTGTATATCTATCTATATCTATCTATCTATATAGATATATAGATATACATATCTATATATCTATATATTTATATCTATCTATATCTATCTATCTATCTATAGTAAGTTTGGCAACCCTATTGCTAATCTCTTCTCTCAAATTGAGAAAAACAAAAATTAAAACAATTTATCAAACATGCATAATCAAACAGAACAAATCTTCATATTGACTGTGCCTAACCATTCATGTTCCATTGTGTCCTTTTATTGTCATCCCTTTGTTGTGGGTACCCTATTTCTTCGTTGGTCTTTTGAGATAGAGGTTGGTCATTGTATTAATATAAATTCTTAAGTTTTTTTAAATTGATTTCTTTTTCCAATGTTGTTAGCATTGCACAAATTATTCTCTGCATTCTGCTTATTCCACCATCAACCTCCCAGTACTCCAGACTTACAATATAGGTGTTATTTTTTTAATGCACATTTTCTTTTCTTTTTTGGCTTGCCCAAGGTCACAAGGTCTCTTCACTACTCATGCCCTAATATGATTTAATTTTTCAAAATTTCTTAAGCGCGCCTTTCTCTCTTCTAATATTGTTACCACCTTGATACAGACCCTTATCTCCCCATTCCTGGAGTATTGCTATTCCGTGCTGTGTGGTTTGTCTGCCCCAAGTTTCTCTTCATTCTAGTTTATGCTCCATTCAGCCAGCAGTGTGATTTTTTTTTCTAACTTAACAGATCCCCAACCATGTTATTATCTTCATTACATAAACCCTAATGGTTCCTTATCACTTCTAGGATCAAATGTAAAATGTTCTGTTTGACATTCAAAGCACCCTATTTTTTAAACATAGGGCCTCATACTTTTCTAATCATCTTATACCCCACAGCTCACTGCTTTCATGTATTCTTTGATCTGGCTTTCTCTTTGCTGTGACTTAAACAAGACACTCCATCTCCTAATTCTGGGCATGTTCACTAATTTTCCCCCATATCTGAAAAACTTCACCAGTTTCCTTTAAATCTCAGATAAATCCCATCTCCTATAGGGAACACGTTTCAATATCTCTTAATTCTAATGCCTTCCCTCTGCTGATTTATTGTTTAAATTTTTTTCTTATATATAGCTTATTTGTTCACATAAAAGGGAGCAAGAGAATAAATATTTATATGGCATTTACTGTATGCTGGACATTGTGCTAGATATTTTATGAACTTTATCTCATTTGATTTTCACAATTCTGTGAGAAAGATGCTATTATTATCCCCAGTTTACAACTGAGAAAACTGAGTCAAACAGAGATTAATTTACTTGCACAAGGTCACAGAGCCAGTAATTGTTCAAGGTGGGGTTTGAAATTTGATTCTCATTATTCCATGTGCAGAATTCTATCCAGATACTCATGTAGCATGTTATCTCCCCAGAAGATTGTGAATTTCTTAAAAATAGAAATTAGTTTGTTTTTTCCTTTTTGGTTTTCCTAGCACTTACCCCAATGCCTAGAACATAGTAATTGTTTAAAATGTTTGACTGACTTCACTCTATTAATTAACTTCTCAGGTTTTTCTGAAACTTCTTTTTTTTAGTTCTTATAGCAGAATAATATTATTTTATACCCATATACCAAAATTTATTCTATCATCCCCCAAATGATGATGGACATCCTTTAGTTTCTAATTTTTTTTTTTTTTTTGCTGTTGCAAAGGCTATGTGTCGTTTCGTACATTTGTACATTTCTTCTTTCTCTGATCACTTTGAAGTTAGGCTCAGTTGCTGGGTCAAGTATAGAGTAAATTTGTAGGTATAGTTTTAAGTTATTTTTGAGAATGGCTGGGTCAATTCACAGCTTCGCTAAAAGTATTAATTGTAGATCCTCCGAAGATTGTCATTTTTCTTTTTTGTCATTTTACTAGTTTGAAGGTGATCTTTACAACTGTAGGGCAAATGAAATCATTAGGATCTTCCAAATATCCATGTTAGGAAAACAAACAAACAAACAAACAAACAAAAACAAACAAACAAACCATGACTATTCTGTTGATTCATTGGAGAAGAGTGTCTAGTGGAGGCAAAAATTATTTGACAAGTATTGAAAGAAGCATTTGCTCTTTTATTGGACCCCTGTTCATTTAACCTTTAAGAAATATAAACTCTCACAAAAAAGAGTCAATTAAAATGTATTTAAGTATCATTAAATCTTAAATGTATTTAAGAATCTCATTAGCAGATTTTATTTTCTTTTAAAAAGGTATTTTTAACATTTAAATGCAAAATAAGAAAAAATTGAAAAAAGAAAAACAGAAAAAGAAAAAAAGTGTCATATACCAAACTGAACATTAGGAAGGATTCAAAATATATGATAATAAATTTCTGTTTCAAGAAAACATATGTAATAGCAGACATTGTATTCATAAATTCATCTTTTCTTTGCTTCCTTATAGGTTTTCTTTTGTCAGCAAATTTTTCTTTTCTTGAAATGGATTAACAGGTCAGAAATAAATTGAGGAATGTTCCATGGTTATAATAAGCAAATATATATTTTTGAATTAATAATGTCTCAGAAGTGAAGGAAAAGAATGCTTCACTTTCCCTGAGTTCATTGTTTATCTTCTTTGCAAACTGAAGGACAATCAGCTAGTTGGGAATTATCTGTATTAAAATCCATCATATTCTATGATAAAAACACACATACTTGATATATGTCTAAATAGACTAGTGGGAAGTTTGGTAATGGGTTTTAGCAATGAGCCCCTTTCTTTTTTCATTAAACTAAAAAAAAAATGCTGCTTCCTTGAGTCCAGGTGCAAGATATCACTCCAGATTTTTGAAGGATATCCTTGAAGGATAGCTTAGTGAAATAAAGATATGCGGTTCAACTCTCTTTCACGTACATTCTCCAAATTTGTGCTACATCACTCCTAATAGTTACATTTCTAGAACTGACTAGATAATTCCCAAGGTCAAGTGACCTGGGTTTTTTGAAAAGTATTAGGGTTTCTCCTACTATTGGGATTTACCCTACACTATTTTGTTTACCTTTTCATAAGGGAAGGGCTGGCATATGAAATTCTTTACAGCAAAGTGATATTGGTATCATCTGACACCTCGATAGCTTCTGTCAACATTGTCATGATAGAGGTGAACCTTGGTTTCCAGCAATATATCCAGAGGTATTAGCTCCATTACAATTATTTTTTGCTGAAACTGAATTGCAGATGTGTGGGCCTGAATCCTCTCATTTCATCTTGAGTTTGCCTTTCTGAAAAAGATGTAAAAACATAGTAATAGAGAGTCAGAGAAGTGAAAAGAGCAAATTTCTGTGAAAGTGTATTCAATCACTGGCTTCTGAGACAATGACTTTAGAATTGGACAAGTCCCGTTAAAAATGTTCACTTGAAATTTTAGAATGATGGGATCTTAGCTAGGAATGAGCTACACCAGGAGTCTTATTTGTTTGTTGTCTTGAAATTATGATTAAAAGTGCCTTATACTAAAAAAAAAAAAAAAAAAAAGGGAAGCAAAGAAAAAATGCCACCACATTTATTAATCAAGAAATACCTACTATGAGTCTAGCACTGTACAAGGTACAAGAGAAACAAATAAAAATAATCAGATAATACTTTCTTACAAGAATATCACTGCCAAGTTTGATATCATAAAGCAGAACTTTTAAAATCTGCAAATTTGTTAAAAATTGACATTTTCATTTTAATATTATTGATTTTTAATATAATGTTATATGTTCTGTGCATTTAAAAAATTCTAAGAAAAAGTCCACAAACTTTACTGGAAAGTCATTGATCTATAATTCAAAATAGGTTAAAACCCATAAACTACCCTGGAAATTACCCTGGAAAAAAGAGGAGCAAAAGAGAAAAACAGTCATTTTAAGAGACAGTAATACAAGTAAGGGAGTAAGCAACATATAAGATGGCTTAATTCAATTCAATTCAATAACATTTATTAAATGTGCCAGGTATTATGCTAAGAATATAAATAATAAATAGGTGATCTAAATAAGCTATAAATAAGATATTTATATGTCATGCAAATATAAATATATATAAAATATAAATAAGAAAAAGGGAAAAAATGTCCCTTTTCTTAAGGACTAGGGAAAGACAACATGAAAAAAAGAAGCCAAAAAACCTTTTTTGTGGGGAGGGATATCAAGGGATATTTGTTACAAGGACATGTTGAAACCAACAAAGATGCTGTTGAAAACGGAAAATAATTTGAAAAATTCTAATCTGGACTCTCTATAAAGGAAGGGTTCAGGAGGAGTTTATTCCTCTATCCTCTAGCTTCTGTAATTCTAGTAGCCATAATGTCACCAATCCTCTGTAGGATATCTACCCAATCACTGGTGGCTTTCCTCTAGATTTGTTTGTATTTTTATTTTTCACTATTTCATAGTATCAGTGAAGCACTTCCGATTTAATATTTTCCCCCTTATTTTATTACTGCTGTACCTCCTTCTAATCATTTAATCATACGTAAATCATCATTAATAATATGCTATATTCTACTTAAGCTGACTCTACCTCTCTTCATTGCAAGTTGGCTCACATACAATTTGGATACTTCAAATTCTCTGATTCTGGACTTATTTCATTATCCATCTATTGTGCCTACCCAAGTTATATGAACTTACAGATTAATTATGTCTATACAGATGAATGCCAAAGTCTAGATAAAAATTATTCTTTGTTCATTTGGATTTTCCTATGTGGATTATTAGACCAATACCTCTTAAGTGTTTATGGATTTTTTGTAGGAATACAGGAAAGGGATGCAATTTATATGAAATCATACACAGATAGGAATACGAAGGATCTCACAACCATTGGTGTATTAATTTGCATTTCTCTGATCAGTAGTGATTTGGAACACTCTTTCATATGAGTGGAAATAGTTTCAATTTCATCATCTGAAAATTGTTTGTTCATATCCTTTGACCATTTATCAATTGGAGAATGGCTTGATTTCTTATAAATTAGAGTCAATTCTCTATATATTTTGGAAATGAGGCCTTTATCAGAACCTTTAACTGTAAAAATATTTTCCCAATTTGTTTCTTCCCTTCTAATCTTGTTTGCATTAGTTTTGTTTGTACAAAAGCTTTTTAGTTTGATGTAATCAAAATCTTCTATTTTGTGATCAATAATGATCTCTAGTTCTCCTTTGGTCATTAATTCCTTCCTCCTCCACAAGTCTGAGAGGTAGACTATTCTCTGTTCCTCTAGTCTATTTATGATCTCATTCTTTATGCCTAAATCATGGACCCATTTTGATCTTATCTTGCTATATGGTGTTAAGTGTGGGTTCCTATCTAATTTCTGCCATATTAATTTCCAGTTTTCCCAACGTTTTTCAAATAATGAATTCTTATCCCAAAAGTTGGTGTCTTTGAGTTTGTCAAACACTAGATTGCTATAGTTGTACTCTATTTTGTCCTGTGTACCTATCCTATTCCACTGTACACCTAGACAATTTCTTAACCAATACCAAATGATTTTGGTGACTGCTGCTTTATAATATAGTTCTAGATCAGGAACAGCTAGACCACCTTCATCTGACTTTTTTTTTTTTCATTAATTCCCTTGAAATTCTTGACCTCTTATTCTTCCATATGAATTTTGTTGTTATTTTTCTAGGTCATTAAAACAGTTTCTTGGGAGTCTGATTGGTATAGCACTAAATAAATAGATTAGTTTGGGGAGTATTGTCATCTTTATTATATTTGCTTGGCCTATCCACGAGCACTGAATGTCTTTCCAATTATTTAAATCTGATTTTATTTTTGTGGCAAGTGTTTTCTAATTTTGCTCATATAATTCCTGACTTTTCTTTGGTAGATGGATTCCCAAATATTTTATACTCTAGATATTTGTTTTGAATAGAATTTCTCTTTGTATTTCTTGCTGTTGCATTTTGTTGGTGATGTATCCTGCAACTTTGCTAAAATTCTGAATTATTTCTAATAGCTTTTTAGCAGAGTCTTTGGGGTTCTCTAAGTATACCATCATGTCATCTGCAAAGAGTGAGAGTTTGATTTCCTCATTACCTACTCTTATTCCTTTAATCTCTTTCTCGACTCTTATTGTCAAGGCTAGCATTTCTAATGCAATAATGAATAGTAATGGTGATAGTGGGCAACCTTGTTTCACTCCTGATCTTACTGGAAAAGGTTTCAGTTTGTCTCCATTACATATTATGCTTACTGATGGTCTTAAATATATTCACTTAAGTTATCAAAGTTATTGGCATAAAGTTGGGCAAAATAGCTCCTTATTATTTCTCTAATTTCCTCTTCATTAGTGGAAAGATCCCCCTTTTCATTTTTAAGACTAACAATTTGATTTTCCTCTTTCCTTTTTCTGATCAGATTCACCAAAGGTTTATCTATTTTATTAGCTTTTTCATAAAACCAACTCTTAGTTTTATTTATTAATTCAATAGTTTTTTTTAACTTTCAATATTATTGATTTCTCTTTTTAATTTTAGAATTTCAAGTCTAGTTTTTGGTTGGGGGTTTTTAATTTGGTATTTTTCTAGCTTTTTAAATTGCAGGCCCAAATCATTGATCTTCTCTTTCTCTATTTTATTCAAGTAAGCCTCTAAAGATATAAAATTTCCCCTAATTATCACTTTAGCTGCATCCCACAAATTTTGGTATGATGTCTCATCATTGTCATTATCTTGAGTGAAATTATTAATTGTGTCTATAATTTGCTGTTTCACCCAGTCATTCTTTAAGATGAGATTATTTAGTTTCCAATTACTTTTTGGTCTATTTATCCCTAACTTCTTATAGAATGTAGTTTTTATTGCATTGTGATCTGAGAAGAAGACATTTATTATTTCTGCCTTCCTGCATTTAATTTTGAGATCCTTATATCCCAATATATGGTCAATTTTTATATAGGTTCCATGAACTGCTGAGAAAAAAAGTATATTCCTTTTTATCACCATTCAGTTTTTCTCCAAAGATCTATCATACCTAGTTTTTCTAATGTTCTATTTACCTCTTTAATTTCTTTCTTATTTGTTTTGTGGTTTGATTTATCTAATTCTGAGGCTGCAAAGTTGAGATCTCCCACTATTATAGTTTTGCTGTCTATTTCTTCTTGCAACTCTCTTAACTTCTCCTTTAGGAAGTTAGATGCTATACCAGTTGGTGCAAATATGTTTAGTATTGATATGGCTTCATTGTCTATGCTACCTTTTAGCAGGATGTAATTTCCTTCCTTATCTCTTTTAATTAGATTAATTTCTGCTTTTGCTTGATCTGAGATAAGGATGGCTACCTCTGCTTTTTTGGCTTCACCTGAAGCATAATAGATTCTGCTCCAACCTTTTACCTTTACTCTGTATGTATCTCCCTGCTTTAAATGTGTTTCCTGTAAACAACATATTGAAGTGTTCTGACTTTTGATCCAGTCTGCTATTTGCCTCTGTTTAATGGGAGAGTTCATCCCATTCACATTTACAGTTAAAATTACTAATTCTGTATTTCCTGCCATCATATTATCCCCAGATTATGCTTTTTTCCCCCTTGTTCCCCCTGAACTCCTCCCCCTGTATTGAATTTATGGACCCACTTGTTACATGTAACCCTCCCTTTTTAGTATCCCTCCCCCCCTTTTAAGTCTCTTCCCCTTTCTTGTACCCTTCCCTTATTCCTCTTTTCCTTTTCCTTTTTCCTCTCCCCCCTTATAATGAGGTGAGAGAGAATTTTCTTTAAAAAATGTCAATTATTTACTTTTTGAGCCTACTCTGATGAGACTAAGATTCACACATTGTTTCTCCCCCTCTCTAAATTCCCTCAGATGTGGTAAATTTTCTATGTCTCTTCCTGGGATGTAGTTTCCCTCTTTTTATCTCTCCTTTCCCTTTTTCTGATACTACCCCCTTCCCTTTACTACTTCCCTTTTTTATGTTATATCAGTAAAATCAAATTATCCATGTGGACTTTCTGTATAGCCATAACAGAGATATAGTTCTCAAGAATTCTTTTTACCTTTTTCTGATTCTTTTGAGCCTTGTGGATGTACATCAAATTTTTTGTTTAAGCCTGTTTTTTCTCTTAGAAACAAATTGAATTCCTCTGTTTCATTAAATGTCCATTTTCTTCCATGGAAGAAAATGCTAAACTTAGCTGGGTATTTTATTCTTGGTTGCATTCCTAGTTATTTTGCCTTTTTGAATATCAGGTTGCAGGCCCTTTGATCCTTTAATGTGGAGGCAGCCAGATATTGAGTGACCCTTATTGTGGCACCTTGATATTTGAATTGTTTTTTTCTCACTGCTTGCAATATTTTTTTTCCTTTGTTTGATAGTTCTGCAGCTTAGCCACAATGTTCTGTGAAGTTCTTTTTTTAGGGTCTTTTTCAGAAGGTGTTCGATAAATTCTTTCAATGCCTATTTTCCCTTCTGTTTCTATTATCTCTAGACAGTTCTCTTTGATGATTTCCTGTAAAATAGAATCTAGGCTCTTTTTTTGATTATAGTTTTCGGGAAGTCCAATGATCCTCAGATTATCTCTCCTAGATCTATTTTCCAGGTCTATATATTTTCCCAGTAAATATTTGACATTGTTCTCCAGCTTTTCATTATTTTTTGTTTTGTTTGACTGATTCTTGGGTTCTCAATGAATCATTCATCTCTATTTGTTCAGTCCTGATTTTTAATGAGTTATTTTCTTCATTCACATTTTTAGTTCTTTTTGTATATGTCTAATTGAGTTTTTAAATGAATTATTTTGCTCTGTGGAATTTTTTTTTCCATTTCACTATTTTTTTTAAGTGAGTTCTTTTTCCAAATCACAAATCCTACTATCTTGGTAATTTTTTATCTTTTCCAATTCAGAAATCCTACTTTCCTGTGATTTTTAAACTTTTTTCAATTCACAAATTTTGTTTCCCTGCACCTCCTGTGAATTCTTTATTTTTTCCAACTCAAATTTCAGGACGTTATTATTCTCTATCATAGCTTCTCTTTCCTTTCCCCATTTTTCTTCAAACTCTTAACTTTTTAATAGTCTCTTCTAGGAGAGAGTTACATGATGGGGGGCAGGTATCATTCCCCTTTAGGGTGTTATCTGGAGACTCTCTGCTGTTAGCCTCCTAGGGGTTGGGTAGTTCTTTTTCTATATAGAAGTTGTCAATCGTTCTCTTCAGTTTCTTACTCATTGTTAACACTCTGTGGGGGTCTTCCCTTGGGTAGGAAATTTATCATCTTCCTCCCAGACGGGGATAGGATGCAGCAATCCTGTAATTGGGCTAAGAGAGAGCTCACCTCCCCTCCCCTCCCCTCCCCTCTCCTCCTCTCCCTCCCCTTCCACCCCCTCCTCTCCCTCCCCTTCCCACCCTTCCCTTCCCTTCCCTTCCCTTTGTTCCTTCCTCCTACTTCCTTTTTTCCTTTCCCCTTCCCTTCCCTTTCTTCTTTCCTCCTACCTTCCTTTTTTCCTTTCTCCCTTCTTCCCTGTATTCTTCCCTCCTCCCTCTCTCCCTCTCTCCTCTTCCTCCTTCTCTCTCTCTCTCTCTCTCTCTCTTTCTCTCTCTCTCTCTCTCTCTCTCTCTCTCTCTCTCTCTCTTATTTCATTCATCATTTTCTTATTTTACTGACAACATAGAGGCTACTTATAGAACCAATCCTACTAAGAGAAACATAAGAGCTTTGCCCTGCTCTATTTCCAAACTGGAACCATTCATTTCTGTGGTTTCCCCACTCCTGTTTGATGACCAACTTAATGTGCACATTTAATCATTGTAACCCACTGCACTTAAGAACTTTGGAGCTCAAGAGCTTAGCCACCCCACATATATGTATTGCAGGTATGAACCACCATATCTGGCACTAGTGCTATTTTTTAAGTTTTTTTAAAAATTTCCTTGGAGCACATCCAGGCAGAGATTAAACTCCAAGTAAGATTAGTTTTCCTGTTGTTGGTGATGATGACCTGTTGATCACTATATAAAGCTTCTCATTTTATTAAAATTGTTTTCTACTGGTTGTTCTCCCCTGCATTTCATTTATACACAAACTAGGAATCATCTCATTTTGGTTGGTTCTTATGAAAGCTTTTTACAGATTCTATATCATCTACCTTTTATTACTCACTATCTTTATGTTCTGTGCAATTCACTGTTTTATAAAGCTATACTGCTCATAACCTGCCACTGTTCTTTCACCTAACACTTTGTTAATGGAAGGCTTTGATTTATTTAAAAGAATCAGAATAGATGAAAGGAGTATTGAAATAGCTTTGTATATTAAGAAGACATACTCAAGTGATTCTCCAAAGTACTTCTCATTTCAAGTGGCATTGCTGATTTCTTCTTCCAGGAAAGTTCATCATTTGAACTTTTTGTAGCACTGATCTTAGGATACAAGATAGTGTGGAACCATAGTAGTACATTTGTATTAATAATCCAAAAAGCCATTTCTTTAGATTATTTCAATAATGATACTCTAAGTTTTGACCTAATGCAGTTATGCTAAAAGAAAATAGCCATTTAACAAAGAATTTTGATTTTTAAAGAAAAAAAAAAAAAGAATTCAGTGTTGTTGAGAGCAGTCTAGTGGATTCCATCTGTAACACAACTAGAAAAATACTAAGTACCCAGGTTATTGAAAAAGCTATAAATTTAGTAGATTCAAAGTTTTCTATAGATTTGTAATTATCACCAGCTCATTAAGATGCAAATGTGTCTGAACCATTGACTAACCTTTTAAGTAAGTTAAAAACATAATTAAGAGAGAACCAGGAGAAAAAAACTCAAGTAGTCTGAAGTTTCTCTTATTGGAAATGTCAATTAAAAGAAAAGAAATCAGTGTGTATTATACAGAGGAAAGAAATTGGCTAATAAGCATTTATTATGTGGCAAGCACTATTTTGGGCTCTGAAGATAAAAGAGAAAAACTGAACAGCCCTTGCACTCAAAGAGCTTATATATTTTTGGTAAATAGTGTGTATGCATTTGTCAAGCAGGGTCATATCAATAAACATTTATTAAGCTCTTACAGGTGATAGCTAAGGACCAAAGAGAGAAAAAAAATAGTAAATCTTGCCTTCAAGATGTTTACATACAAACAGCTATGTACTAACAAGATATATATGGGATAAATTGAAGAGATTCTCAGAAGGAAATCATAGAGTTCTGCAGGAGAGAATATTAAAGTCAAGACATTTTAGAAAGTGGCCCTAAGAGGATCTTTGAAGTCAACTGAGCATTATGAGGGCTATGGGTAAGAGAAAGTAAATTCCTTAATTAACTGTCAAGTTGAACAAATATCATCTTCCATGGAGATGGAGGATAGAATATTTCATGAAAGGAACAGGAAGTAGACCAATTTGTCTAGAAAGCAAAGTATGTGAAGTGGATTAATATGCAATGAATTTAGAAAGGTAACAAAGAATATTAAATGACAAATAGAGGAGGTTATATTTGATTCTAAGGGCAGTAGTGAGCCACTGGTATTTCCTGAACACAGTAATGACTGTCAAATATATTTTATGGGAACAATGAATTGATAGCTCACTTGAGGATGGATTGGAAAAGCAAAGCATGGGGACAGATTAGGAGATTATTCTAGGAAATTGGAAGCAGGGGTGAACTAATAGTGATGCTGTGTGAGAGAAGGAAATGAATGTGAGAAATGCTATTAACATAGTATATTAATGATTTAAAAAGCTATTTGGATATACTAAATTAGGTCAAGTGAAGGAAATAAATGGGAAAAGTAGCATCTAGTGATGCAGATGATGGAACCTTTGAACTTAGGATCAAAAAGACTGAATTGTGAGTGTTTACTAACTGTATGGTGCTAGGCTTAACCCCTATCTGCCTCATTTTCCCCATTTGTAAAATTGGAACAATAATAATACCTGCCTCTGTAGGTTCTTGTGAGACTAAAGGGATCACTTGGCACATAGTAGGTGCTTAATAAATTAATGTCAAAAATATAAAACAGACAATTTAGGGTGAGGGACAGTCTAATGGAAAATCAATAGGATTTAATATGAAAGAAGGGAAGGAAGGAAGGAAGGAAGGAAAGAAGGAAGGAAAGAAAAGGAAAGAAAGAAAGAAAAAGAAAAAAGAAAGAAGCAAAAGGAAGAAAGGAGGGAGGAAGGAAGCAACACAGTAGGAAAGAAGGAACATTTGGAGAATCTTTGTGACCAAAATCATTCATAAGTGAGGATAGGTAATTGGTATCACTTAGATATAATTTGCACTGAGGAGACATTGCAGGGATGTTAGGTTTTGTTAGATGTAAGCATTGTAATTGAGCAATTACAGCAGGACATCACTTATGTTTCCCTTTCACATATGGCATTCTGCCTAAGAAGATGGAATTGTGAATTGAATAAGGACTTAAAATCAGAAAGACTAGTTCAAATTCTGCTTTATATACTTAGTGACTATCCCATCCTAGTCAAGCCATTTATCCTCTCAGTGTCTCAGTTTCCTGATCTGTAAAATGTGAGTAATACCTTTCAGGGTAGTTGTGAAGGTCAAATGAGTTAATTTGTACAAAACATTTTACAAAACATAAAATGCTATATATTTTATTGAATTCAAATATATCCTCAGACACTTATTCGCTATGTGATCCTAGGCAAGTCACCTAACTTTTGTTTGCCTCAGTTTCCTCATCTGTAAAATGGGGATAATAATAATACCTATCTCCTAGAATTATTGTAAGGATAAAGTGAGATAATGTTTATTAAAAACAAAACAAAACAAAACAAACAAACAAAAAAAAAACAAACTTTGAAAACTTTAATGTGCTAGACAAATGTGATAATGATTATTATTACTAATCTTTTTCAACCCTTCCCTTATGTCTAGTGTGTGATTTTTCTCCCTTAGAGGCTGTAACTTTGTTGGTCCTAGAAGGTCATTTTCTCCTTCATGAACTGACCTAGCTGTTGCTACAAAATAGAATTCTCTGTCCATAGTTTAGCTAATTATTTCTCCAAGATTATTTCTGCCACTATGAAATCATCCATAAAGCTGTGGAAAGTTATGCAGCCCTGGAAGGGGAGGGAATTTAGCCTAGAGGCATTCAGAGGAAGCCAGGGCAGAAAGTGGGCTGAGACTTGAGCCAACATCCAAAGAGCAAAAAGATAACAAAAGCAAGCTTGAGTCTGCAGATTGTATGGGAGTTGCAGTCTAGTCTTTAGAGGTGAGTCCAGTGCTCTGCCCATAAAATAGTAAAAGGTCAAATAAACCAAATTACCAGCTAACAGCTAGCAAGGGCCATAAATAATAATTTAGGTTAATTTTGTTTGTTTTGTTTTTAAAACAAAGAAGCTAAACATATAAGATCAAAGCTAGAATCACCAGGAATAAACAGATGCAATTGATTCTACCTTTCCATTCCTCCTATTGCAATTTATTGGATTCCTACTAGATTCTTTAAAAAATTATAAATATCATCAATCTCAAACTTCTAGTTTTTCTTTGGAAGGTGCATTGTCTCCCTTTGTTCCTATATTTCAAGGAAAGAAAAGGTGCCCTCTGCTTTGCACAGTCCAGTTTACCTAAAATCACTCCCCTAATGTCATTCATTTTCTTCCAGAACTAAGAACAAAGAACAACAGTGGCCAACTGATTGGACAAAGGAAAATTGGACTGTTCCTTTTATTAGGAAATTCTACACTAAACCAAGCAATCATTGATTAAATGCCTACTATGTTCCAGACAATTTGCTAGGTACTGGGGATACCAATAAAAAAGATTTAATCCTTTCTCTCTAAGAGTTTATTTTCTCCTGGGTCAACCCAAGGGTTTTGTAGATTAAGTAAATTAAGGATAGACACAAAATAAACAGAAACTATTAGGGAAGCTTTTAAACTATTAAGTAAATCAGGAAAGACCTCTTCTAGGAGATGGCACTTGAGTTGGTCTTAAAAGGAACTGGGGTTTCAAGAAGTAGACATACAGAAACAGATCAGTTTAGCAGTAGGAGACATGTACAAAGTCACATAAATGAAATGAAATCTCATACATAAGAAACAGCAAGTAAGCCATTTTGGGCTGCAGTATAGATCAAGGAATGAAAAATTAGACTGAAAAGATAGGCTGGAGCCAGATTGAGAAGGACTCTAAATGCAGAGAAATTTGCTATAAATGGAAAGAGAAATTCATTAACAGAAGAGTTTGAAGTGGTTTCTAACCTACCTATTAAGTGGGATGGAAATAATACATGGAAGAAATCTTTCTAGAGTAGTTAATAGAGGTCTAGATTCTAGTCAGGAAGACTGTCTCTGATACTGTCTGTGTAACTATGAAGATGTAATAAGCATTTATAAAGTGTATGCTATGTACTATGCACTGTGCCAAGTGCTGCTGTTATAAATTTAAGCAAAAATAAAAATTCTTCCCTTAAGGAACTTATTCTCTAATTAGAAGAAATATAACACACAGAAGGGAGCTAAAAATCAGAGGAATGGGAAATCGCATCTGCAAAAGATCATGATGTAGAAGTATAGAAAAGCAGAAGCAGAACCAAGAAAAGAATGAAAGTTGGCTGTCCTGGGCTCTGTCACAACACAAAGGCCCCAAGGAAGTGACCAATGGAAGAAGTAACATTATAGGCAAGTTAATTAATCTCTCTCCATTAGTAAATTTCCTCATTAGTAAAATGAGGGAAATAATATCTATGGTATTTGCCTTGAACAAGTTATTTTGAAGTTCAAACAAATTAGTGTATTTCAAATGTTCCACAAATTTTAAGGTGTTCTACTATTTTTTTAAAAAATTGATATAAGATATATAGCAACCTTCAAATTCTAAGGTAAAGAATGCATTTATAGGTATCATTAATTGCAGAACATAAAAAAATAGAACTCGTCATCCTTATTCAGGAAAAGCTGCTATTATTATATAATTGAAAGAGCACTTGGTTTGGTACCAAAAATTTGATGATATTCTCACTTTTATGTAATAATAATAGTAATAGTATGAACTAATATTTATATACTGTTTTATGGTTTTCAAATATAAAATATTTTAATATTTAAAATGTAATATGTCATTTAAGTCATTTAACCTTTCTAAGTATTAATTTGCTCAACTATAAAATGGGAACAATGCCTTCACTAGCTACCTTATAAGATTGTAAGATAAATGATTTGTAAAATACTTGTTGCAAGGTAAAATGATTCAAGAAGCTGCATAAATGCCAGTTGCTGGTTTGCTGAGCTACCTTTGAATTTCATTCAAAGCAAAGATTGGGTAACAGAGAATCTACTTAGGTTAGGAGATGGCAAAAAAGGAGAAGTTTATCTTATGTATGCATTGGTAGATTTTATGTTGGAAAAAATAATAAAGAATTTCTATATCTTTAAAAAAAGAAAGCAAAGCTGAAATGACTATGTTTAAGAAAAGTGGGGTTAAACTGAATAAATAATTAGAGCAGCTATGGAATATAATGCATATTCTGATTACTGTTCAGAATAGCAATTAACTTAAAAAATAGAGGGCAACTAAGGAAAGGAGTATATAGGTTCAGTAAATTGTGTTAAGAACAAAGAAACAAAGATGATGCTAAGCACATGAATAAAGGATATCAGAAAGCATCATTAGTGGAAGATAAATGTTGGAATAAAGACATAAAGAAACAGAAACATAAAGAAAGAAATAGGAAAATTCATGGCACCAAATCAGCATTCAGAGATTCAATAGTAATCCAGAGATTCACTAGGATGAAGAGGGTAGCAGGAAAATTGCACAAGTAATAGATAATAAAGAACAAATGAAAGAAGTCAATATAAATAGGAATCAAAGTAAGAGAAGAGACAGAGAAGGAGCAGTCATGAAATAAACCTGCCTATAGATAGAATAATAGGAAAAACACATGGGTACACACACACAAATATACACACAAAAGTAGAAATAATGATTAATGATTAATATTTTTTTTGAAATTTACTGAGACAAAGTGAAATTGAGTAAAAACAAAGAACATGTCCAAGATGTTTCCTGAGAAATTTTTTTAAACACAATACTTAATTTCCCCCCAATTACATGTTTTCCATTTAATAGTATTTTATTTTTCCAATTAATGCAAATATAGTTTTCAACATTCACTTTTATAATATTTTAGTTCCAATTTTTATCTTTCTCCTTCCTTCCTTTCCTCCCTTCCCACAACAGCAATGATATATGTGTGTATACATGCATACACACATATATATGTGTATGTATCCTATAGATTATACATATACAATCACACTAGACACATTTTCACATTAGTATGTTGTGAAAGAAGAGTCAGAACAAAATGGGAAAACCAGCTTGATCTATATTCAGACTGCATAGTTCTTTTTCTGGATATGGACAGCATTTTCCATCATGAACCTTTTGGAATTGTCCTAGATCATTGTATTGCTGAGAAGAGCTAAGTCTGTCAAAGTTGCATTGAACAATGTTGTTGTAGCAGTGTACAGTGTTCTGGTTCTATTCATTTCACTCAGCATCAGTTCATGTAAATCTTTCCAGGTTTTTCTGATCATATTAATATATTCATATACCACAGCTTGTTAAACCATTTCCCAATTAATAGATATTCTGTTTCCAATTTTTTGCCACCACAAAAAGAGCTGCTATAAATTTTTTTTTTTGCATCTGTGAGTCCTTTTCCCTTTTTAAAAGAACATCATCCCTGAGCTGATAATGATGTCCTACCCACTATTTAACCAAGGGAGATTTTAATTCCTAATAAGAAGAGGATATTAAGACCACAAAAACACTCTGCTTTTCTCAGAGAGGGTTTACCAGATTAGAATTATATCTCTCTTTCTTCTCTAAATATTGCTTATCTAGGGGAAATAAATGTTATGTTTGAATTGCATTCTTGGTCAAGGAATTAGTACCTCAAATTCTATATCCAAAAGCTTGATTGTCTTCTTATCAAATGTTAGTCATACAAAGATCATTATTCATAAATACAAACAAACCCATTTATTCAAGCCAATAGCAGAAAGAAATCAGAAAAATTATACCTATTACATTGCATCAAACAATACACAGAAACTGAGTTCTCTCACATAGAACTGAAAACAGAGACAAGTTAAGGCATCAGTTCCTTTATATATTAGCTTCTTCCCACCTTCTTTTTCTCTAGAAATACTTCTCTCAAGGGAGTCTAGAACTACATGTCTTCTCTTATCCATAAGCATGGTTAGAATTCCGTGGTTACAAAGTGATACATAATGTTAGAAAAGGAATAAAAGCTAGTTGAAGAGGAAAATTCCCCAGAAACTGATGATTTATAGAAATAAAGATAGATTGTAAAAAGAACCCATTAATTTATTTTTAAAGATACTTTCCTCATTTTCTTTCAATTCTTTAATCAACCGTGTTTTCTTTGGTATACATGCTCTCATATCTCATGATCATCTCCACCACTTGGTACATGGAAACCTTTACTGGGAGCTGTACAATGCAATCTTAGATGCCCTGAGTAATGAGGCAAATCAGGAGAAATCTCCAGAACCATACCTTGGGAAGGGAGAAGAGTCTTGGTACCTGCTAATGAGAATTTTCTTCGATGGTATGAGTTTAGAAAAGGAAGAGAAAAAAAAATTGGCACTGGGTGGAGGGAGGAGTGGAAAATAAAGAGATGCTAATAACATGAAGAGGAAACTGAGATTAGTAGCTTGAGTCTTAAGGCCTTCCTGAACCACCACAGATGCTTTCTTAAGGATACTTGTGTTCCTTGAATGACACTAAGTTAGTTTAACTCTGGAAATGCCATCCTGGGGTCCCAGTTACCTCACTGATGATTAACTTGAAGGGCCAACTATAAATAACTAGGACAACTCCAGTTATCATTTTATTTGCTCCCCATCCTCCTTTCAGTTCTAGTACGATATTTTCCTGTGATCAATATGACTTACTACTGGAAAAAGTATATAAATTCATCATCCCTGTAATTGTCCAAACCCAAATATTTTTTCCTTGCTTTCACAATTCTATATCCCTCTATTAAATACACATTTTTTGAGAGCAAGAACTTTTGTAGCTGTTTCCTCAGCGTTTAACACAGTGGTTGACACATAATAAGTGGATTTAACTAAGTGTTTTTTTTTCCTTATTAGTTAACTTATTCATTCATTTTGTATCTTGTTAGGATTCACCTAAGCTTGAGTACCATTGGCAAAGTCTTAGAGAAACCAGAATCACCTTCTGTTTGGGATGAGACATCAGAGGAGAAGTCTTTAATGGGAATGAACTTGCGTATTTGGGAGGTTTTTTCAACAAAATAAAATCTGTGAGGATTTATCTGTGAGATCCTCAAAAGGATGCATTTTAAATATAAATAAAAGGTGCTTTTAAATATAGCAGCCAAAAAGTGTTCATATTTTGGAATGATTCCATTTCCATTATTTATGTATAACTTGGCTAAGTTCAATGTATTTAATCACAAGTTTATCCTTAAAAAATAATAAATCAGATGTTGCAATTGGGAAACTTTTCAAACCTTTCCTTTGGGTGGTCAGATGGATAAAATCCCTTAAGAGATACTCTTTACATCATAAAAAGGGAAAATAATCCATATACGAAAAAATATTTGTAGCAGCCCTTTTTGTAGTGTCAAGGAACAGGAAACTGAGTAGATGACCATCAACTGAGGAATGGCTGAATAAGTTATAGTATATGAATGTTATGGAATATCATTATTTTATACAAAATTACAAGCAGGCTGATTTCAGAAAATCCTAGAAACACATACATAAATTGGTGCTATATGAGGTGACTAGAACCAAGAGAACCTTGTATAGAGCAACAACAAGATTCTGTGATGATCAACTTTGATGGATTTGGCACTTTCCAACAATAAGGTGATTGAAGGCAATTCCGCTGTGATAAAAAGAACCATTGTTGTCTACAGAGAATACTATGAAGACTGAATATGGATCATAGCATAGCATTTTCACCTTTTGTGTTGTTTGTTTGCTTGTTTTCTTTTTCTTTTTTTTTTTCTTTTTCTCCCTTTTGATGTGATTTTTCTTATGCAGCATAAATGTGGAAATATATTTAGAAAAATTGCACATGACTGCAGATCAGTTCATGTAAATGTATATAAAGAGATCGATTTTATTGCAGAAAACCAAGATCTATTTCTCATTCAAGAGCTGAAATGCTTTAGGCCATCCTCAGAAATATCAGAGCATGAGGTCTATCTTTTCATCATTGGTAAAACAATTGCTTTGATGGGGATAGGTTCTGTAAAATATTTTTTGTTTAAAAAGAATTTTTATTTCAAAAGAATCCATAACCTCATCACTAATAATAATAGCTCTTTAAAGTTTGGAATTTACATATTTAATCTTATTGTGAACAATGACAATGCCAAGTAGGTACTATTATTATCTCCAGATTACAGCCCAGTTAAGTGCCCTGAGAAAAAGTGTCCAATGAAAAAATCAAACTGAACTTTTCCTAACTTCAAATCCAGCACTCTAGCCACTATAAAGAATGAGTCAGCCTTCTCCACCAACTATCACCAAACTGCCCCCAAAAAGGGCAGGTGAGCAAGCCCACCAGAAACATCAGCATACCCTGAAGGAGAAAGAGATATTAACAACTGCCAAGTAGATCAAATCACCGCCAGGATCTTGACCACCATCTCCCCTCAGACAATGAAAAATGCAGATCACGTCCCTGAACCCCAAATCTTTGGAAACAACAGGGCTTTCAATTGAGTGTCTGCAGTCATGAGTCTCAGAATCAATCTCACTAGACATAATAGCCCAGAAACTGCTTTTGTAATTGTGAGAGGCAAAAAAAGAAGCACCCCACCCCCCAAAAAAAGTTTTTACCACTGAAATCTTTGGCATTGTAAAATGGTTAAATATCAGAAATCAACGTAATTTTATCTGTGAAACTGACATTAAAAAGACATATTGCCATCTGCTTTGCTGCTGCACTCTAAGGATCATAAGACTTTTCCATCTGACTTGCAGTCAAAACATTCCATTTGTGTTAGCTCCCTAATTAGAAGGCAAGTTCCTTGAGATAAGGGATTATTTTACTTTTCTATTTGTATTTCCAATTTATCACAATGTTTTGAACATAAGTGCTTAATAAAAGCTTCATTCATTCATTCCATTTAGCTGTTAGGTGGTCAATATACCCTTGCTGAATAAAGAAGATAGGGATGCAATAGAGAATAGATTTGTGATTTCATTGGTATGGGGAACTCCAAGGTGATAAAACTTCCTCTACCAATATAAACCAGAATATTCTCTGTAACTTAGTCCTCAAGTATTGCCTACACAGGGCGTCTTAAACTTTCCCCACTAACAATACCCTTTCATTTGAGAAATTTTATACTATCCTGAGCGTATGGGTTTATAAAATAGGTATGCAAATCAAACATTTATTACAATAAATTACAATTTTTCAACTCCCACATTCAGTTACAAAATCCCATATGGAATGACAACTCACAGTTTAAGAATTTGGACCCAAGAGCACTGAAAGTTTAAGTGACACCCAGAGTCACACATTTGGAGAGAGAACATGAAAGTCAGGTGTTCCTGACTTTGAAAAAAATAAATGAATCAAAATCTTTGAATTAGCAAAACTGAAACAAAACTGAAATTATTTTCTGTATCATTCCAAGTAAATTTTGAAAGGAAATCTATACTGTCAATTTGTTAGAATCAACAAAAGTTTTCAGAACAATAAGACAATAGAAAGTTAAAAGAAGGAAAAAAGAAGAGGAGTCCAGGAATCCTAAGGCTCTGTTATGTTATTTATCCCCATATTTAACAAAAAATTCAGAGATTTGCCTTATATCATAGCTAAATGTTTTGATGCATATTTGCATCCCTAAAACCAAAGAAAAAGGTTGGTGCATATAAGCAGACAAGTAACAAACTATTCTTTTTTTTATCTCTATTCTTTGCAATGAGTTGCACATTAGAAAAAAATGGAAAATTTTACAAATGACTAATTTTTGTACTCAGTCAGCATTATTTTAATTTCTTTTGGTATTTGTTAGGTTTGTGCCCTAATTAATGTGAATACTCCTTCCAAACATTTATGTTACTACCCAGTCACCCTGTTCAAGACACATTTACTCTTGGGTTGCCTAATCAATCATAATTGTCCATTTCATTTGCTTTTTTTTTTTTTTTTTTTCAAATAGCTTAAATGGTTATGAGTGAATGCATTAGGAAGCTTTGGTGTTTAATGCAGCTAGCATCATATATGGAATCAGAAGGATCTGAAAGTATTTACCATCTAAGACTACTTCCTCTTCAGTATAGACTGTGTACTAGATATCTATCATGAGAGTGGGGAGTATCTTTGGTAAATTTAATCTTTCAATTTCATTCTTTGCTTAATATGCACAGAGAGTTCTTAGACAAAGATTTCTCTGTAGTTATCCTCGAAAAATGTAATGATATTTTTTATTTATTATATATTTTATAATATTATCCCTTGTATTCATTTTTCCAAATTATACCCCCTCCCTCTACTCCCTCCTCCCTATGACAGGCAATCCCATACATTTTACATGTGTTACAATATAACCTAGATACAATACATGTGTGTAAATACCATTTTCTTGTTGCACACTAAGCATTAGATTCCGAAGGTACATGTAACCTGGGCAGACAGATATTAGTGCTAACAATTTACATTCACTTCCCAGTGTTTCTTCTCTGGGTGTAGCTACCTCTGTCCATCATTGATCAACTGGAAGTGAGTTGGATCTTCTTTATGTTGAAGATTTCCACTTCCATCAGAATACATCCTCATACCGTATTGTTGTTGAAGTGTACAGTGATCTTCTGGTTCTGTTCATTTCACTCAGCATCAGTTGATGTAAGTCTCTCCAAGCCTCTCTGTATTCCTCCTGCTGGTCATTTCTTACAGAGCAATAATATTCCATAACCTTCATATACCATAATTTACCCAACCATTCTCCAACTGATGGACATCCATTCATCTTCCAGTTTCTAGCTACAACAAAAAGAGCTGCCACAAACATTTTGGCATATACAGGTCTCTTTCCACTCTTTAGTATTTCTTTGGGATATAAGCCCAATAACAGCAATGCTGGATCAAAGGGTATGCACAGTTTGATAACTTTTTGGACATAGTTCCAAATTGCTCTCCAGAATGGCTGGATTCTTCCACAACTCCACCAGCAATGTATTAGTGTCCCAGTTTTCCCACATCCCCTCCAACATTCATCATTATTTGTTCCTGTCATCTTAGCCAATCTGACAGGTGTGTAGTGGTATCTCAGAGTTGTCTTAATTTGCATTTCTCTGATCAGTAGTGATTTGGAACACTCTTTCATATGAGTGGATATAGTTTCAATTTCTTCATCTGAGAATTGTCTGTTCATATCCCTTGACCATTTATCAATTGGAGAATGGTTCGGTTTCTTATAAATTAGGGTCAGTTCTCTATATATTTTGGAAATGAGACCTTTGTCAGAACCTTTGCTTTTAAAAATATTTTCCCAATTTGTTACTTCCCTTCTAATCTTGTTTGCATTAGTATTATTTGTACAGAAACTTTTTAGTTTGATGTAATCAAAATCTTCTATTTTGTGATCAATAATGATCTCTAGTTCTCCTCTGGTCATAAATTCCTTTCTCCTCCACAAGTCTGAGAGGTAGACTATCCTCTGTTCCTCTAATCTATTTATGATCTCATTCTTTATGCCTAAATCATGGACCCATTTTGCTCTTATCTTGGTATATGGTGTTAAGTGTGGATCCATATCTAATTTCTGCCATATTTAATTTCCAGTTTTCCCAACAGTTTTTTCCAAATAATGAATTTTTATCCCTAATGTTGGTATCTTTGGGTTTGTCAAAGATTAGATTGCTATAGATGTACCCTTTTTTGTCCTTTGTATCTAATCTGTTCCACTGATCTACCGGTCTATTTCTTAGCCAATACCAAATGGTTTTGGTGACTGCTGCTATATTATATAGCTTTAGATCAGGTAAAAATGTAATGATATTTTGATAGATGCATTGTAAATATCTTGTTAGAAGAATATTTTTCCAGTGGGATTTTACTCTACTAAATAACATTTAAAAGCAGGTTGATATTAAGCAATAATTATAGGGATATGTTATATTTCACTTGATTGGGAGATTAATAAAGATTGTGGGTGACTGTAGAATATTGCTTATAAACCCTTCCTGCTCCCTTCTCATACCTTCACCAGTGAGGTTCTTGGTATGTTTTTAGAATAATTTCATAAAGATTCTTAGAAGGTGAAAACAAAGATGTATGAATCAATAGCAATATTTTCACTTCCACTAATTTTAAGGTGTTGTTTTTTTTCTATTTCACCAGTTCTATTTTTCAAGAATTTGTTTTCTTTTTCCATTTTCCCAAATCTACTTTTTAAGAAGTTGTTTCCTTCAGTATATTTTTAAAGTTTTTTAATTTTCAAAAATCATGAATATTTTCAACATTCACCTTTGCAAAAACTTATGTTCCAAATGTTTTTCTCCCTCCTTTTCCCTGACCTCCTACCCTAAATGGTAAGAAATTCAATATATGTCAAACTTGTGCAATTCTTCTATACATATTTCTACAATTATCATGCTGCATGAGAAAATTAGATCAAAATGGGAAAAAATGAGAAAGAAAACAAAATGCAAACAAACAATAACAAAAAGTGAAAATAATATGTTGTGATCCACACTCAGTCCCCACAGTCCTCTCTCTGAGTCCAGATGGATTTCTCCATCACAAAACCATTGGTACTGACCTGAATCACCTTGCTGTTGAAAAGAGCCACGTCCGTCAGAATTGATCTTCATATAATCTTGTTGCTGTGTACAATGTTTTCTTGGTTTCATTCACTTCACTTAACATCAGTTCATGTAAGTCTCTTCAGGCCTTTCTGAAATCATGCTGCTGATCATTTCTTATAGAACAATACTTATTCTGCCATTCTCCAACTGATGGGCATCCATTCAGCTTCCAGTTACTTGTCACCACAAAAAGGGCTGCTACAAATATTTTTAAACATATGGGTCCACTTCCCTTTAATCTCTTTGGGATACAAGCCCGTTGGAGACATTGCTGAATTAAAAGGTATGCACAGTTTGATAGTCCTTGAACAAAGTTGCAAATTGCTCTCTAGAATGGTTGGATCAGTTCACAACTCCACTAGCAATATATCAGAGTTCCATTTTCCCCACATCCCCTCTTACATTCATCACTACCTTTTTCTGTCATCTTAGCCTTGACAGATGTGTAGTGGTATCTCAAGAGTTGTCTTAATTTGTATTTCTCTGATCAATAGTGATTTAGAGAATTTTTTTCATGTGACTAAAATAGTTTTAATTTCTTCATCTGAAAATTATCTATTCCTATCCTTTGACTATTTATCATTTGAAGAATGGTTTATATTCTTATAAATTTGAGTCAATTATCTATATATTTTACATTATCTATATTTTTAGGACTTTATCAGAACCCTTGGATATACAGTTTCTTCAGGATTTTTTTTTCCATTCCATTAAATGTGATTTTTAAGGTGTTGTTTTCTTCAATAGATTTCTGTTTCCTTTTTCAAATTCTCCTGCAAACCTCTCATTTCCTTTCCTCAATTTTCCTTTGGCTCTCATTTTACCAAGAGAGCCTTTTGAATTGGTGATAAATTCATATCCCCTTTTGAGGCTTCCTCTAGAGGTGTTTTGCCTTTAGTGTCCTGAGGATTTGGGTTCTTTTCTTCCCTGTCTCCATAGTAGCCATCTATGGTCAAAGCTCTTTTTTGCTTTTTTGGTCATTTTTAAAGATTGAGATCTGCTCCTAGGGCATAGGGTAGATTGTCCTGAGCTTCCTTTACAAGGTGACAGGGACTTCTCACTGTCTTGGGACCAGTGGTGCTACAAGCTTTCCCACAGGCTGGTTGGGCCTGATCAAATTCCAGCTATTATGGTGGGGTTCAGGGACTTACTATTTGCTTTCTGTAGTTGTATTTGGAAGTCTCACTGAAAGTCTGCTGATCCACTGGTATTTTGAACCAGGACAGACTGCTGTATTTTGGTTAGGACCCTCCCACTAGATTCCCTGCTTGGGGTCTCTTCTTCCTGGGCCTCCCAACATGATTGTGCTGGACTTCATCCCCGCTCTGCCTAATTGAGATGAGAAGTCCTTCCAACATATATCATGCTGGAAATTTGTTGCACTCCAAATTTCTCCATTTGAACCCCAAATGCGTTCGGTTACTCCAAAATCCATTTAGAGTTTTGATCTAATTTTGTTAGTGAGAGAAACTAAGAAGAACTCAAAGTTTTGTCTTTTTGCCATCTAGGCTCTGCCTTATTTTTCATTAATTTGTGATAATATGGTTCTTCATTCTCCTTTGCTAAATATTTATCATTGTTCCCCTCCTCACCTCTATCACTATCCTTTTTTTCCATTTTCTATTTTTGCTTGATCTGAGATCATGATGCTTTTTTTTCTTTACTTTGCCTAAAGTATAATAGATTCTGCTCCAACCATTTACCTTTACTCTGTATGTATCAGTCTGTTTTAAATGTGTTTACAAGAAACACATATCTTTTGCCTATGTAATTTCCCTCATTTTACCTCCATTTTCCCCTTTTTCCAATACAATCCCCTTTCCACTTTTAGTTTTTCTTTATATTGTAACAGTAAAATCAAATGATACATGCATACCCATGTATATATACCCATAACAGAGAAGTAGTTCTTAAGAGTTCTTTTCGTTTTACCTATTTATGCTTTTCTTGAGTTCTATATTTGAATGTCAGATTTTTTGTTTTACTCTGTTTTTTTTCACTAGAAATAAATGAAATTCACCTGTTTCATTGAATGTCCATCTTCTTCCCTAAAAGAAAATGTTCAGTTTAGCAGGGCAGATTATTCCTAGCTGCATTTCAGTTCCTTTGCCATTGGGAATAGAAGATTCCAGATACTTTGATCCTTTTAAGGTGGAAGCTGGGCAATCCTTATTGTGGCTCCTCGGTATTTGAATTGTTTCTTTCTGGCTGCTTGTAATGTTTTTTTTTTCCTTGGTCCAATAGTTCTGATATTTAGTCATGATACTTCTTGGAGTTTTCATTTTGGGTCTTTTTCAGGAGGGGATTGATGAATTCTTTCAATGGCTATTTTACCTTCTGATTCTAGGAATTGGAGAAGTTCTGTTTGATGATTTCCTGTAAGATAATATCTAGATTCTTTTTTTAATCATGGTTTTTAGAAATTCTGATAATCCTTTGATTATCTATAGTTTCTCTGGCATGTGGAGCTCACACCATCTCAGGTCTGCACGGCCTGCATTGGCATCTGTGCTCAGCCTGATTGCACTTGACCTGCCTCCTTTTGTGTCTGATTGAAACAGAACTTTTCTGGAGAGCTTTGAAATTATTTTCTGTTGGTAATTTGTTATACTCCCAATATTTGTGGGTTCTGCCAGTCCATAACTAATGCAGAGGCTGGATTTGCTAATTAGTCTGAGGGTCCTGGGAAGAGTTCAGAAAAAGGCATGTGTCCTCTCCACTCACTTGACTCCACTCCTCCCTCCCCTCCCCCATTTTCTATTTTTTTTTTTTTTTTTAGAGACTAGTTATCCTTATTTTATATAGACTGAAATGTCCACTCATGGGCTTGATTTTATGACTGATCAGCATAAAAAATAGTTGATCTCTTCTTCTAACCTAAACTAGTTTGCCCTCCCTTAGGCAACCTTACAGCTCCATTTTCCCAGACATTCATTATATTGAGGCCACATGGTGCAGAAAATCCTCAACCTTAATCTTTCAGCAGCTCAGAATTTTTAAGCTCAAGCAATCTACTAACCTTAGCCTCTTTAGTAGCAGGGATTTTAGATAAGATCCACCTTGCTTAGTCAACTCCTTCACTTTTTAGACATATGAAAAATGCTGTCCTCATCCAGATGGAGAACAAATACGCTCAGTGTGCAGATTGAAGCATATTTTGTCTTTACTTTTCTTGCTTTTTTGGGAAAAAAAGTATTTTGCATGACTTCATACATCTAATGGGTATCATATTTCTTGCTTTCTTAAAAAGTAAAGGAGGAAGTAGAGGGAAGAAGAGAATTTAAAACTGAAAATAATAAAATTTGAAAATTAAAAAATTAAATCCTTCTCTCTTATCCGACTTTGACTTAAGTTTTAAATATTTTCAAAATTGTGTGTCTTCCAGCACACATATATTCTCTGCATGCTTGATATAGGTCAGATACTTTTCCCATCTTTTTTCCCTTTGCTGACAATTCTAATTCCTCTTGCCACACACTAGAGAATCCAAGTGAAATGGTTACACTATAATTGGTGGAGAAAACAGCTTATCATGGGAACCTTGATAGATTTTTTCCAACTTTCACATATTCATTGTCCTAATTCAGTTTTCATAATAATAGGGCCCTTAAAAAACTAGTCTCAGTTTGTTCTCATGCCAAGTTTTTGGCTAACTTGCTTCTCCCTTTGCTGCTTCTATTGTTTAATGATATTACTGGTATTACTGATATGGCGATAGTATTCATTATCTGCTGCTATTCTCTCTAAGTTAATATTGACAAAGATATGGAAGAAACTTTAGAGATAAGTTCAAGCCTCTTGTTTTACATATGAAAAAAAGTGATGCTCAGATGAGATGAGAATGAGACAAGAATTTCTCTGAGTAGAGGTGAAGTGATTTCATTAGGATCATGGATATAGAACAATTAAGAGCTTCAAGAAGTCATCTATTCCAGGGTTATCAAACTCCCTTAGAAGAAAATCTTTGCAGGCAGCATATTGATTCAAAAAACTAATTGTGTGTATCATTTCCAAATTAGATTTGAGAAGCATTTGGAAATTTTGCCAACCACTTGTGGCCAATGGGCCAAGTTTGACACTACCAAACCTTTCATTTTAAAGTTGATGAAATTGAAACCCAAAGAAGTGACTTACACACAATTATAGAGGTATTAAGTGTCAGAACTTGGAATTAAACTTAAATCAAGACCCTCTGACTCCAAATCAATTTTTAAAAAATACTATAACATCTGGCACAGGAATATTTTATGAATTATTGTATTTTTATTCTGCTGTTTTACAAATACATCAAGTATATGGTAAATTATATCATTGCTAGAATGTTTGTAGAGGCAATCAACTCAGATCAATTATATTACTTTGGAAATATTAATGGACTGTATTAATGTCTTATTTTTTTTCAGCTCCATTATTTTTACTTTAACTTGTTTCAGGTCAGGTTAGAATTGCTTCATATTGTCATTTTCTTTTTTCCTTATTCTTTTTCTTATTTTAACTTTAGTATTCACCATCTATAAGGGATCAGTTTTCTACTTTAATTTTTATAAGATACCTACTCATTAATTAACATCTTTTGTGAGCATATGGAAGTCATAAAACAAATACAAAAATTAATGATCAGCCCTTTATTTAATTTTGTATAAGCAGAAATATTGAATAATACCATCTAAGAAATATGTGATAAGAAAAGAAGGCCCCAAATGGCAATAGCAGCTATGGTAACCTATGTTAATCATGCTATGTAAAACCACTTAGGAGAAACCCTTGTGTATTGGGTAGATTTTCTCTCTGTTTTTTTCTTTTTTTGAGTAGAATTTATGGAAGGACATAAATAAAATTTATACAAGAAAGAATGTAAAATTCATGATCCACATCAGTAGAGACCGTTTTTAAGCATTGGTGAGATATTAGATCCATTGAACCATTAAAGTATTAGTAGTTTTTACTTTAATTTCTTCATATAGACAAAAAAATAAATAAAAATAGTTTCCATCATGACTGATTTTCACCTGAAATATTTAGTAATTACTTAAGAAAACCCCACAAATGATTAATGAGACAGAACATTAACTAGATGTCATGCTACTAAATTTATATTTCTTAAATAGGCCATCATACTTAAAATGCCTTTTTCATTATGATATTTAGTGCTTTCCTTCTTTGGACTTCAAAATACTTAATTAGTATATTAGGTAGTAATTCAATGTGTTAACTTTTTTAAAAATCAGTTCCCAGAAAAATAAAGGGGAGAAGTTGCATTTTCTAGTCCCTAGATAAAATTGACATTAATGTTAAAAACATTTTTTAAAATGATATTTAAAATTGTTCTTTTTCCACTTTTTCCACTGTTTGCCACACTTTACCTTGCCTGTAATTTTTGCTTTTGAAAATGCTAGTTCCTTCATCTGATGTAACTGATGGATGATGGTAAACAATACTATAACTGAATCTCAGAATGACTGGGAAAAACCTTTGTAAAATCAACATTGGTTCCCATCTGAAGTACTAATTAGTTATGCACAGACTTAGGATCAAATTTGGTTTTGGAAGAATATTACTAGCTTTGGATAGTCTGCCTTAATGTGTAGGGCATAATTACAGAAGGATTTAGCTACTTTTGCATAAGCTTTCATCTCCAAATAATTTTATATCCTGTGTATATATATGTCTCAATACATACATGCATATGTGTATATTTTTATGAATGTGCATATACCTATATACACACACACATATGGAACATTATTACATAATTATTATATACACATAGACACAAACACACAAAGATCTCATGTAATAATTTTTCAAGTAAGTAAATAGAAGTTGACTCTAAGGTTAAATTTAATGTATTATTTTATTTTTGTCAGTTACAGCAGAACCTGATTAATTATATCCCTTCCCAATTAATTCACAAATTGTGTGCCTCTGGAGAAATTGAGATAGTTCTTCCCATTTCCCGGAAGAGATTTAATAACTAAGAGCTGGCATGAGCACTCCCCTTTGCTAAGAATTCATTACGTTTATAAAGTATGCTGCCAAATGGACCCGAATGTGCAATAAGACATTATCATAAATAATTAATTCTCAGATAAATTATCAAAATAAATGAAGTTAGTCCCTTTATGTTATGGATTCCTTGGTGGCTATGCTATTGGTTCATTTGTTTTATAATTTTCCAATTTATTGATTTACAATACTCATTTAGAAGTTGAGTTAAGCTTTTTGGAATTTGAAGACAGACTATTTTATATGTAAACTCTCACTTATTGTTGAAGAAAACATCAGAGGAACAAGTCACGGTGTTTTGTTTTGTTTTGTTTTGTTTTTGCTTCAAAATACTTCAAAATAATTTGAAAAAAAATCTAATATATGTCTGGATATCAAGAGGTCATTTAGTTTATTTGCCTCTTGGATGGACTTCCTTCAATCCTTTCTAAATAAGTAGATATCAAAATCTCTATCAGGGACAAGAAATTTCATATTTTCAATGTGAAAATTTATCCTGGCAAATTCTCAAGCATTCATATTTAGGAAGTTCTACCTTTTGTAATCTAAATGCTTCTTTTCATGTAAAAAATACAATTTTTAAGTTGCATGGCTTGGGAGCAAAAAAAAAAATTATTTCAACTAGGCTCTGATCACCAGTGAAATTTGCATCATTAATAGCTATTTATATTGTAATCCCGCACTGGCATTTTTTAAAAAGCAATTCTTCACAGCAACCCTGGGAGGTAGATTAGTACTGTCATCTCTAATTAACAAATGAGACAACTGTGGCACAGGGAAATTTAAAGACTTTCTCAAGGTCAATGAAAACCTTGATAGCAAGGACAATATTCAGCCTCTCACCAATAATATATGGAGAATAGCTACTTGTCAATACAAAAGTCAGAGAAACTGTACTTGACATATCTATATCTATATATTTGTATCTATATATCCATAGGTATCTCTCCATCTATCTCACCACCTATCAATCTATCTATCTATCTAACAAAATCTAGGATGTGGAAAAAAGATGATAATTGATCATAGAATAATAGATTTAAAGAGGGGCAGAGAACATAGAGGTCATCTATACCAACCTCTGTATTTTATACATAAAGAAACTTGAAGTCATATAGGTTAATGACTTGCCCAACATCTCAGGTAATATGTGCCACAGAATTTGAACCTAGATCCTCTAATTGCTAAGAGACATTGCATACATAGAACTTTCCTTTTTGCCTCTAGCTTGATTTCCAGGCCAATCAATAAGAATCATGAGAGATGAAGTTTCATCATCCCAGCCTACATATTGCTACTCTATTGAGGGAATTTCCCCAAATGGATCTTTATAATAAAGAGTTAAAAGAAATTTATTAACTCCAAGATAACTATAAATAGTTGTCTAACCCAAGGAAAATGGATCAGAACTTAGAGAAAAGTGACCCCTCAAAATAAGCAGCTTCTGGGGGCTTCTGCTAGTTTTTCTGGTAACCTGAATGATTACCTATGTAATAGCTAATAGCCTTAGGCTATTAAATTAAAAAAAAAAGTTGGCAGCCTAGTTTTGTCACAGAGAAGCCTTTTAGACATTACATCCTAATAGATAGGAAGCAAAAAGCACAAGCTGGCTTTGAAAAGACCAATGAGATGAAACTCAATAGTTGATAGCAGAGATTAATACTTTAGAAGAGGAAGTAGTACATCAGCCTCAAGATCAAGAAAATGCCTCCCAGAGATAGTATAGTGGAGAGAGAAGACAAAATATTCAGTAAATATGGTGCAATATTCAATGGAAATTAGTGTTGCAAGGCCCAAGAATAGGCCTGAAATATTACTCAATAACATCACAGCTCTGCAATGTTGGAAAGGTGAGTTGCCCTGGTTACATGTATACTCTGACTAGATTTGTGCCTTCACATATATAATTTGATCAAATGGGTTCCTTATTTATATCCTTTCACCCAGGTTTCTTGAGTATTTTCCTCCATTCAGTGTCCTTGGTCCCATAGATTGTCTGAGCTTATTCTTTTCCTCATACCATGGTATGGTAACCTATAAAAAAATTGAAAATCTCGTCACTGTACATATCCATGGGTTGTCTAATAGAAATACACAAAACAATTATTGCTTTTGAGCTAAAATTTTGAGTGGGTGCTGACCCTAATAATTTATATTTATAGTACTTTTTATGTGCAAGGTGTACTCAGCTTAGCATACTAAGTGCTTTACAATTTTCATCTAATTTTATTTTCATAACAAACTTGAGAGATAGGTATTATTATTATCCTCATTTTATAGATAAGAAAACAGAGGTTGTGACTTATTTAGGGTCCCCTATCTTGGCAAGGCCAAATTTTAAAAGGTCTAGTGCTCTTTTGACAAAATAGAAAGCCTGCAGTAGCTTCCGGAGTGCCTCCATGTGAGGAAATTCCAGATGCTATACTGTTTGAAGTATTTTTCTTAGTTTTTAAAGTAATAATGCCATCAATTTGTTTGCATGTTTCATGGCATGAAACATGACTTTGAAGTGACTTTGAAGTGAGGGAAGGGGTTTATGTCTATATGTGTGTGTGCATATATGTATATGTGTATAAATGTGTGTGTATTTATCTCAGCTTCTTAAACTGTGGTTTGTGACCTCATATGGGATCTTGTGACAATGTAAGGTCATGAAATTATGATTAATTATCAGTGAATTTTTGATTTGTATATTTATTTTATATACCTGGGTTTATGTAAAACAATGTTTTGGGTAAAAAGGAGTTGTGAGTAAAGAAGTTTAAGAAGCCCCATTCTATATTATTGCCTTGGCTTTCTAGGTTCCAGAAATAATCCATTCTCTGGCCACACATGTTTCCTATGTGCATGTCCTTCATTCATGCTGGGTAGGAAGTATATTCCATGGGTACTGGTACCCTAGGACAAAGTTCTGTTCACTCTATGTCAGTTCCAAGTCTGAGAGTGGTCTTGAGTTTATGAGGTATATGTAAACTGTCATAAATTAGTGGTCATATTCAGATGAATCTATTAGCTAATATCTACCTTGTGATCCCAAAGGCCCCTGTAATTCAAAAACCTCTTACATTGAAATGGCAAAATGAGGTTTCTTCAGTGTTGAAATATCACTTATAAATTGCCCTGATTATTAATCTGATGACAATTTATGTCAGCTTCATGTTTCAAGGGATATTTCATGTGATTCATCTAGATTGCTTGCTGTTTACTTGTTTTTTTCAGAGAAGAAAGGGGGTAGAGGTCCTGCTACTTCTAGTCACTAAGGGTATCATCTTTTTCTTCTCTCTAAACGCTATCTAATATGGTTTAGGCAAAAAAATGGCCAAAGTCTAGCTCAAGTAATTATTTTTTTTTTTCCTGCAGCACCTGTTTTATGCAACATTCCTCCTGTCCTGGATTGTTGTTATGTATTACTAGGCGTTAGCATAAAATTGACTGAAGAAACATTTACATTTCAGGTTAAATCCCCAAATTGATATGTTTATTGGTTTTATCTTTTGCCCATCTTCCAGAAATATTAAAATTCTTATGTAACTCTTAGTGACTGTCAAATAACTACCTTATATAAATAGGGTTCTACATTCTAGTTTCTCTTCTTTGAGCTAATGAGGATTTGGGAGAGAAGGGGGTGAGTATAAATAGACAAAGCTTCAACACCTCATTTAAGTTAGGAATTTTAGTCGTCTATGATCAAACTATTTCCTGGGACTATTTCCAAGGACCATAATTAACCAATTTGAATTTCATCTCCTACATCTTCCCAAATTCACCAAACCAAAAGGCCAATTCAAGAAATAAAGATTTTGGAAAATTAAACAACAGATAATTGTTGGTTGGTCGTGTTAGCATGATCCAAATTGTAAATTGGCTTTAGTAGGTATAATTCTTAAAATAATTTGATCAAGTAGGGATGAGGATTGGATTTGTGATTTCATAGGGGTTGTGAGCTCTCAGACAAAAGACCTCTTATCAGTTCAGTTTCATACCTTCTCTGAAATTTATTACCTCAGAGACTTGATAGGGTCACTGAGGTATTAAATAACTTGATTAGAATCATATAGTAAGTTATGTGATAAAAGTGAGCACATTTCAGCCTTACTAATACCTCCAGTACACTATTTAGTATGCCATGATACTTCTCTTGGTTAGGTAACATCAAAAAGAAAATTACTTGGGTATGTGAAAATTGTTAGAATCTCTTACAAATACACCAGTTACTGATGGAATTCATACAAGCTGTGGGGGCAGTGTGTTGTAATGATCTTGGACAGAATGAAAATGTGATTTAGTACTGGTTCTGGCACTAAGTAGACATGGGACTGTGGCTACCACTTAACTTCTCTAGTCCTCAGTTTCTTTATCTGTTAACTGAAGGGAATGGAATAGGTAGTTTCTTAAGTCCTCCCTATGTCTGAAAATCTAGACTTTATTCATTGGAAGATAAAGGGAGTTTCTGTTAGTCATACAGGCAGCCGGTGGAATAAAACCTAACTTCAGATCTAGCTTTATACACTTACTGTATTCTTACATATATGTATACATATACGGTATAGCCCTGGACTTATTCAGCTTCTATTTGCCTCAGTTTCCTCAACTGTAAAATGGAGATAATAATAGTACTTATCTTACTTGCCTTGTGAATGTCAAGTGAACTAACAATTATAAAAGCACTTAGAACAGTGCCTGGCTAGTAATCAATTTTTTTTATTTTGGTTCAGTCATGTATGACTTTTCATGACCCTATTTGGGGTTTTCTTGGCAAAGATACTGGTATGGTTTGCTCATTTTGCTGATGAGAAAGTAAGATGAACATGGTTAAGTGACTTAACAATGTCAGTAAGTATCTGAGGCCAGATATGAACTCAAAAAGATGAGTCTTTTTGACTCCAGGCCTTGTGCTGTATCCACTGTACCACTTTTTTGCTCCCTGACAACTAATAAACACTACATAAATGCTTATTCTCTCCCCCTTATCCAATCACATGTTCTCTAATGGTATAGAAAGACTAAAGGTTTACCCCTAGGCATACATAGAACCAATATGAAATTGCCAAAGTCAGAGGAAGAGCTGAACCATAGACAAAAACAGTGATTGGAAAGTTTTCCTAAAACTGAGTCCAGGGTACCCTGAGAAGGGTTGATCCCTGGAAGTGATTTGATCCTGGAAACTCCATGGGACCCAAATATAAATATGGCCTATGACTTCCGGCCAAGATGGGGGAGAAGAGGCAAATAGCTGCTTGAGCTCTGCATTTTCTCTCAGAATTTACTTCATGAAAAGACTCAGAATTAATGCTTGACCAGAAAAGAAACCCACAAATAATCACCACCAGAAGACATCCTTGAAATTCACCAGAAAAGGTCTGTGTTTGCTCGGGGGAGGGGACAAACAGACTGGGCACATAATGAGGGCAAGCAGCGAGAGCGAGGCAGACAGCTCACACAGCTCAGACCAGAGGGAAGAGGGTTGTGATCTCTTCCGTTTCTGTGAAATGACTTTTACCTCAGTGTGGATTTTCCATCTTGGCAGCAAGCCAGGAGCAGCAGAGAAGGTGTAAACACCAGAGGTAAAGAATAAAACCCCAGAAAGCTAGCATCTCTTGGTACCTGGCCACCCCCATGCCCACTCAGAGTGACTCAGCACATTCTTAGATCCACAAAGCTCAGACACAGAGCAGCCATCCCTGTCCTGTTAGTGCCTCCCTGCTGTCTCCCGCAGTCTGTAGAAGAAGCCTGGTAAAACTGTCCAGCTTCCCCCCCCCACCCCAAACAGACCAATTGTTTCTCTTGTCAATTTGTTTTCTTCAATTCCCGCTCTGACAAAATGAACAAAAAAATTAAAAGGGCTCTAACCATTGACAGCTTCTGCATGGACAGAGAACACACTTCAAACACTGAGGAGACTAAAAACAGATTGTCTCCAGAGGAATCCCCTAAGGGGGATATAATCTGCTTCTCAATACGTAAGACTCTCACAGAGGAAATGAAAAAGGCTCTCAAAAGAGAGCTAGAAGAGAAATGGGAAAAGGAAAGGGAAGTATGTCAAGAAAGTCTAGAGAACTTATCCCACACATTTAAAGACAAAGTGGATAAAGAAAACAAATCATTGAGTAATAAAATTAGTGAGTAGGAAAAATAAAACACTCTCTAAAAAATAAAATGGATGAAATGGGAAAAAATTCATAAAAGAAAAAAATCACTTAAAAACTCAATTGGACAATTACAAAAATATATAGAAAAGTGAGTGAAGAAAATACATCATTGAAAATTAAACTAGAACAAGTAGAAATGAATGACTCAAGGAGAAACCAAGAAGTAGTCAAACAAAAATCAGAAAAACAAAACAATTGAAAAGAATGTCAAGTACCTTATTGGAAAGACAACAGACCTGGAAAATAGATCCAGGAGAGACAATCTGAGAATAATTGGACTCCCTGAAAAAGTGAGGGAAAAAAGAGCCTGGACATTATTTTCCAGGAAATTATCAAAGAAAACTGCCCAGACATTTTGGAAACACAGGGTGAAATAGACATTGAAAAATTCATCAATCACCTACTGAAAGGGACCCTAAAATCAAAACACCAAGAAATATAGTGGCCAAGTTCAAGAACCATCAGACGAAGGAAAAAAAATATTGGAAGATGCTAGAAAAAAGCAATTCAGATATGGAGGAGCCACAATAAGAATAACCCAGGATCTAGCAACGTCCACATTAAAGGAACGAAGGGCCTGGAATATGATATTTTGGAAGGCTAAGGAACATGGTATGCTGCCAAGAATAACTTACCCAGCAAACATGAGCATCGTTTTGCAGTGAAGAAGATGGACATTTAACGAAATAAATGAATTGCATCTATTCTTGATGAAAAAACCAGACCTACACAAAATGTTTGATCTTCAAATACAGAACTCAAGAGATTTCTAAAAAGGTGAAAATAAATCTTGAGAACTATATTTATGCCATAGAAATATGTAAAGAACACATGTATAATTTGTCCTAGAAACCAGAGGTGGAAAGTGGAAAGGAAATCATATCATAAAAAAAGGGTAAAGTGAAGGGGCAAAGGTAACCTATTATATCTGAGAGAAAGAAAGGAGGGAGATGAACATAGTGTGTATCAATTGACATATTCGATTTATGGTGAAACTTCTTCCACTTCATTGAAAAGTGGGTGGAAAGGAGTAAGCTAAGGTGAAGGGAATACAGAAATTGGGAGGAAAAGGGGTAAAAAAAGGGGAGGAACTTTAAGGTGGGGGAGGGATACTAAAAAGGGAGGGCTGTGAAAAGCAAGTGGTGGTCACAAGTTTAATACTGGGGAGGGAGGTAAGAGGGAAGGAAAGGGGAAAAGCATAAGCAGGGGTTAACAGGATGGCAAGAAATATAGAATTAGTTATTCTAAACTTAAATGTGAATGAGGTAAACTCCCACATAAAGAGGAAGCAGTTAGCAGACTGGATTAAAAGCCAGAATCCCACTATATGTTGTTTACTGGGAACACACCTGATACAGGGTGATACTTTCAGAATAAAAGTAAAAGGTTGGAACAGAATCTACTATGCTTCACGTGAAGCCAAAAAAGCAGGGGTCCTCATCTCAGATCAAGCAAAAACAAAAATTGATCTAATTAAAAGAGATAAAGAAGGGCATTATATCTTGCTGAAGGGTAGCATAGATAATGAAGCAGTATCAATATTAAACATATTCGCACCAAGTGGTGCAGCATCTAAATTCTTAAAAGAGAAATTAAGAGAGCTGCAAGAAGAAATAAACCGCAAAACTATAATAGTGGGAGATCTCAACTTTGCACTCTCAGAATTAGATAAATCAAACCACAAAATAAATAAGAAAGAAGTCAAAGAGATAAAAATAGAATACTAGAAAAGTTTGATATGATACATCTTTGGTGAAAGCTAAATGGAGACAGAAAGGAGTATACTTCCTTCTCAGCAGTCCATGGAACCTATGCAAAAATTAATCATATACTAGGACATAAAAACCTCAAAATCAAATGCAGTAAGGCACAAATAGTAAATGTATCCTTTTCAGACCACAATGCAATGAAAATTACATTCAATAAAAAGCCAGGGGAAAATGGACCAAAAAATAATTGGAAACTAAATAATCTCATACAAAAGAATGATTGGGTGAAACAGCAAATCATAGACATAATTAATAACTTCACCCAAGAAAATGACAGTAATGAGACATCATACCAAAATGTGTGGCATACAGCCAAAGCAGTACTAAGGGGAAGTTTTATATCTCTAGAGGCCTACTTGCATAAAATAGAGAAAGAAAGTCAATGAATTGGGCTTACAAAAATTAAAAACCCCTAGACAAACACGAAACTTGAAATTCTAAAAATAAAAAGTGAAATTAATAAAATTGAAAGTAAAAAAAAAAAAAACTATTGAATTAATTAAAAAACTAAGAGTTGGTTCTATGAAAAAAACCAACAAAACAGACAAACCCTTAGTAAATCTGATTAAAAAAAGGAAAGAGGAAAAACAAATTGATAGTCTTAAAAATGAAAACGGAGAACTCACCACTAATGAAGAGGAAATTAGAACAATAGTTAGGAGCTACTTTGCCCAACTTTATGCCAATAACTTCGATAACTTAAATGAAATGGAAGAATACCTTCAAAAATATAGCTTGCCCAGATTAACAGAGGAAGAAGTAAATAGTCTAAATAGTACTATTTCAGAAATAGAACAAGCTATTAACCAACTCCCTAAGAAAAAGTCCCTAGAACCAGATGGATTTACATGTGAATTCTACCAAACATTTAAAGAACAACTAACTCCAATGCTATGTAAACTATTTGAAAAAATAGGGATTGAAGGAGTCCTATCAGATTCCTTTTATGACACAGACATGGTACTGATACCTAAACAAGGTAGGCTGAAAACAGAGAAAGAAATTATAGACCAATCTCCCTAATGAATATTGATGCTAAAATCTTAAATAAAATATTATCAAAAAGACTACAGAAAATCATCCCCAGTATAGTACACTATGACCAAGTGGGATTTATACCAGGAATGCAGGGCTGGTTCAATATTAGGAAAACTATTAGTATAATCGACCATATCAATAAACAAATTAACAACAACCATATGATCATCCCAATAGATGCAAAAAAGCATTTGATAAAATCCAACATCCATTTCTACTAAAAACACTTGTGAGATTATAGGAATAAATGGACTATTCCTTAAAATAATAAGGAGCATATATTTAAAACTGTAAGTACACATCATATGTAATGGCAATAAACTGGAACCTTTCCCAGTAAGATCAGGAGTGAAACAAGGTTGCCCACTATCACCATTACTATTCAATATAATACTAGAAACATTAGACTCGGCAATAAAAGCCAAGAAAGAGATTCAAGGAATTAGAGTAGATAATGAGGAAATCAAACTATCACTCTTTGCAGATGACATGATGGTATACTTAGAGAACCCCAAAGACTCTGCTAAAAAGATATTAGAAATAATTCAGCACTTTAGCAAAGTTGCAGGATACAAAATAAATCCACACAAATCCTCAGCATTTTTATACATTACCAACACAATCCAACAGCAAGAGATACAAAGAGAAATTGCATTCAAAATAACTGTCAATAGTATAAAATATTTGGGAATATGTCTACCAAAGCAAAGTCAGGAACTATATGAGCAAAATTACAAAACACTTGCTACAAAAAATAAAGTCAGATTTGAATAATTGGAAGACATTAAGTGCTTTTGGATATGGCGAGGGAATATAATCAAGATAACAATACTCCCTAAACTAATCTATTTATTTAGTGCTCTATCAATCAGACTCCCAAGAAACTATTTTAATGACCTAGAAAAATAATAACAAAATTCATATGGAAGAATAAAAGGTCGAGAATTTCAAGGGAAGTAATGAAAAAAAAATCAAATCAAGGTGGCCTAGCTGTACCTGATCAAGAACTATATTATAAAGCAGCAGTCACCAAAACAATTTGGTATTGGCTAATAAATAGACTAATTGATCATTGGAATAGATTAGGTTTACAGGGCAAGATAGTGAATAAAAATAGCAATCTAGTGTTTGACAAACCCAAAGATCCCAACTTTGGGGATAAGAATTCATTATTTGACAAAAACTGCTGGGAAAACTGGAATTAGTATGGCAGAAACTAGGCATGGACCCACACTTAACACCAAATACTAAGATAAGATCAAAATGGGTCCATGATTTAGTCATAAAGAACGAGATCATAAATAAATTAGAGGAACATAAGATAGTTTACCTCTCAGACTTGTGGAGGAGGAAGAATTTGTGACCAAAGGAGAACTAGATATCATTATTGATCACAAAATAGAAAATTTTGATTACATCAAATTAAAAAACTTTTGTACAAACAAAACTAATGTACACAAGATTAGAAAGGAAGTAATAAATTGGGAAAACATTATTACAGTTAAAAGTTCTGATAAAGGCATCATCTCCAAAATATACAGAGAATTGACTTTAATTTGTAAGAAATCAAGCCATTCTCCAATTGATAAATGGTCAAAGGATATGAACAGATAATTTTCAGATGATGAAATTGAAACTATTTCCACTCATATGAAAGAGTGTTCCAAATCACTATTGATTAGAGAAATGCAAATTAAGGCAACTCTGTGATACCATTACACACCTGTCAGATTGGCTAAGATGACAGAAAGAAACAATGATGAATGTTGGAGGAGATGTGGGAAATCTGGGACACTAATGTATTGTTGGTGGAGTTGTGAAAGAATCTAACCATTCTGGAGAGCAATCTGGAATTATGCTAAAAAGTTATCAAACTGTTCATACCCCTTGATCCAGCAGTGCTACTACTGGGCTTATATCCCAAGGAAATACTAAAGAAGGGAAATGTTTGTGGCAGCCCTTTTTGTAGTGGCTAGAAACTGGAAATTGCATGGATGCCCATCAATTGGAGAATGCTTGGGTAAATTTTGGTATATGAATGTTATGGAATATTATTGTTCTGTAAGAAATGACCAGCAGGATGAATACAGAGAGGCTTGGAGAGACTTACATCAACTGATGCTGATTGAAATGAGCAGAACTAGGAGATCATTATACATTTCAACAATGATAAATGTATGAGGATGTATTCTAATGGAAGTGGATATCTTCAACATAGAGAACAGCTAATCCAATTCCAATTGCTTGATAATGGACAGAATCAGCTACACCCAGAGAAGGAACACTGGGAAATGAGTGTAAACTGTTAGCATTTTTTGTTTTTCTCCCCAGGTTATTTTTACCTTCTGAATCCAAGTCTTCCTTTGCAACAACAACAACAACAACAACAACAACAACATTCGGTTCTGCACATATATATTGTACCTAGGATATACTATAACATATTTAATATGTATGGGAATGCCTGCCATCTAGGGAAGGGGGTGGAGGGAAGGAGGGGAAAATTTGTAACAGAAGGGAGTACAAGGGATAATGTTGTAAAAAATTACCAATACATATGTACTGTCAAAAAATGTTATAATTATAAAATTAATTAAAAAAATAAAAAATAATAAAAAAATAAACAAACAAACAAACAAACAAACAAACAAATAAATATGGCCTACACTGAAATCAGGAGTAATCTAAGGTTAAACATCAGAAGCTACTAAATTTGAATATTTTTTTCTAGGGTTGTTTTCCTGTCTGGTTAAAGTTAGCTTGCTCTAAATCAGAAGAATTTTCCATGGTGGATCAACTGAAGGAAATTTGGAATTAACAACTTCAAACTTCATATCTTTCTTACAGCTAATAGTTCTTTTATAAGAGGACTGAATTTTCTAGAAACTAGATGGGTTTTTTATATGGCTTATTTTTCTCACCATGGAATTTCTTTATTTAATTTATTGGTCAATAAAAATTTTGATGGAAGAAAGCACAAAAAATAGTATTTTGTCAGCTACACATTCAATTTTCTTAAATAATGCATTTATTAAACATTTTTAAAAAGATGCTTAAAAGTATCAGATGTTAAAAATACAAAGAGAAAAAAGAAAACAAGTCCTATCCTCATGTAGCTTCCTTTTCATTGGGGAGAAGATATAAGATGATAAAATACAAATATAAACAGTGCTTTAATTTAAGATTCATTTATTACACATCTTTTATATGATCAGTACTATTCTAGGTACTAGGGAGATAAAGACAAAAATTAAGCAGTTCCAACCCTTAAGAAAGATTATAGATTTAGAGAAAGAAGTGACTTTTGAGGTCTAAACTCCAAATGAGAAAATTTAGATATTCAGAAGTTAAGTAATTTGCCCAAGATCATACAACCATTTTATTTAGGAATTGAATTGAAGCCAAATTCGCCTAGCTCTAGGCCCTATACACTAACCCCTGAGTTACAAAACCCTTATGCAGAATACTGATCAGCTTATGATCATGGTATATCAGCTATAAGACTTAAAAATGTTGACAAGTTCTCTTGGTTACAATAGAACTAGTAGAGGCTCAGGCACTGTAGACCTTATTTCAATGAGCTCTTGAATGATACAATAGGGGGAGAAAGGATTGTTTTGTTTAATCTTCCAACTAGATTGTACAGAAACATTCTTTGTTTCTCTCTGCCCACAACCTCTAAGTGTCTCAGTGATTTTTCATGGCTTCTGAAACTCTCTTCTTAATGTTTTTCAACATTCCCTTGCAGATAGAAAACATGGCCCTGTTTATTTTGTATGTATGTATTTATTTATTTTGTATATGCTTGTATGGTACTTGTTGTCTCATTGAAAAGAATATAAATTTTTTGAGGGGAGAATCAATTTCCTTTTTGCCTCTTCCCACACTCCCTACCAATACCTAGTACAGTGACTATCATACAGCAGGCTCCCAGATGATTAACTGTCAGTGCTATGCTACAATTTAACCTGAAATAGTTTACAATCTATTTTGGGCTATGTTCTTAAGCAGCGCACAGGCCTAGATTTCAGCAGGGCAGGGATCACTTACTACATGGACTTAACCAGAAAGACAGCAATCTCCTAGGGCCATGTTTCCTATGAACAATTATGGGGCATCAATCAGAATAAGTTTAATTTCTTCCACAAGATTATTTTCTTAACACTTAATATACATAATATCTATCTCCTTTTGAGTAACAGTACATAGGTTACTGGTCCTAGAATCAAGAAGTTGTTCAGTTGTTTCAGTGTAATTCCCTTTGGGGTTTTCTTGACAAAGATACTACGGCAAAGGTACCTCTCCAGCTCAGTTTAGGGATGAGGAAAATGAGACAAATAAGGTTATTTGGCATGTCCAGAGTCACACAGCTGACCAGTATCTGAGGGCAGATTTGAAGTCAGGTCTTCCTGACTTAGGACCAAGGCTCTATCCACTGTGCCACCTAGCTTACCTTGAAGTCAGATAGATCTGAATCTAAATCTGGCTTCAGATATTTATTACCTGTTTGACCTTGAGCAATTCACTTAACCTGTTTGCCTCAGTTTCCTTATCTATAAAATAGATTAGAGATTATTAGAATAGAATGGCAAAACATTTCAATAAATTTGCCAAGAAATCTCCAAATGGAGTCATAAAAAGTTAAACATGACTAAAAATGATAACAATAATTATTGTTTACCTCTTCCCTTATATAGGTTGGTCCCCTAATTAGATTTTAAGCCCCTAGAGGTCTGGGCCATGTTTTCTATCTGCTTCATCTGAATCCATCTCAGAGTACTGTTTAATAAAACAGGTACCCATTAAGGAAGTGGTATCATGAACAAAATGCAGGACTCAGACTTCAAGAAGACCCTGGTTGAAATCCTTCCCTTGATATTAATTAGCCATGTGATAAAAGTTATCACTTCATCCTTCCATTTTAGTTTCCGCATTTGTAAAATAATTATGGTAGTATGTACCTTGAAGAATTCTTGAAAAATAAAAAAAATATGTAAAATTCTTTGAAAACCTTCAAACTTCAAATAAATATAAATTGTTACTGTGTTTGGTAAAGTCTTTGTGAATTAAATGGAATTTTTTTCACCTTTAATAGAAACCAGTAGTTGCTGCTTTAGAAAGGTAAAGGTCTGTTTTATCACCTAAAAAACTGAGTATATAAGTAAGCTCTCCTGAACTCAACCATAAATTCTTTTAAATAGTTTAAAATAATAACTAAATAAATTCTAGAGTAGTTGAATATAGAAAAAGGAGTGAAATATTTTTCTTTTTAAGTATCTTTGGGAGGGGAGGAACTTGTTTAGTATCACAAAGTTAGTAAGTGCTAAGTGTCTGAGGTCAGATTTGAATTCAGGTCCTCCTGACTTGAATGCTGGTGCTCTATGCACTGTACTATCTAGGTACCCCAAGTGAAATAATTTTCCAGCCTGATTACAACATTATGTAACAATACTATATTATGCAAAACAATATTATGCAATGATCAACTCTAAGGGACCTGACTCTTTTCAAAAATGAGATGATTCAAGGCAATTCTAATAGACTTATAATGGAAAGTGCCATTTATATCCAGAGAGAGACCTATGAAGACTGAATGCAGATCAAGGAATAGTATTTTCAACTTTTTGTTGTTGTTTGCTTTTTTTTACTTCCTCACTTTTCCCCCTTTGATCTATTATATATATATATATATATATATATATATATATACATATATATATATATATATATATATATATATATATATATATATATATGTATATATATATATATGTATTGCACAGCATGATGAATATGGAAATGTGTTATATATTTAGAAGAATTGCACATGTTTAACTATATCAGATTGCTTGCAGTATTGAGAAGGAGGAAAGGGGAGGAGAGAGAAAAATTTGGAACACGAGGTTTTACGAAGGTGAATTTTGAAAACTATCTTTGCATGTATTTGAAAACATAAAATATTATTAAAATAAAAATAAAAAATAAATAATTTCAGCTCAAGATAACTTAGAAGGTCAGCAGGAAAAATCTGTTTCACTAGGGTGAAAGTGGTTTACAGTCCATCATAGGCTATATCAGTAGGGACCGGGCTCCACCTTAAGTGACTGAATGAGTAGCAGCAGTGGAAGTGTCCTGCCTCAGTCCACAGACAGTAAAGGGATTGAACAATGGAGCAAGAGATTTACAGGGATTCTTTTACTGGCATCAGGGTCAAGAATCTTTTGCATTGCCTGGGTATCAACCCTGGATTTTAGTCACATTGTGAGGAAGAATACTAATATAGCAAAGCTTGTGGCCACAGGGGATTAGAGACTCTGGTGACAGTTCCAGTGTTGAAGAGTGCCTGTGGTCACTCACAAATCAGTGCCTAGTACAGAGAAGTAGTAAATATACCTCTCTTTAGATTATACTACCTTAGAAGAGCTAAAAACAAAACAAAACAAAACAAAAAACCTTACAAACTTGAAAACAGCTGCAACCCCCACCCCCGAAGTTTCAGAGTTTCAACTCCACTTGGGAAGCAGAATCCCACTCTAGCATACAGTGAAAGGTCAAGAAATAGGTTGGAAAATAAGCAAACAGAAAAAATTCTGACCATAATAACAGATCAAATCAAATCCTCAAAAGGAAACAACAAAATCAAAATTCTTGTATCTAAAGAAAGCCTCAAAGAAAAAATTGAATTATTATCAGGCAAAGAAAGAGTTCATAAAGGATTTAAAAAATCATATAAGAGAGGTAAAATAAAAATTGGGAAGAGGGATGAGAGTAATGGAGGATAATCTTAGGGCGAAGGGGGAGACAAAGCCAACATCGCAGAGAGGTCAAGGAGTTGCCTGAGATCTTCACAGTTTCTCTTGGAGATAATATAAAACTAAGCATATGACCAGATTCTGGAGGGTCAGACTAAAAAGAGGTGAAATGAAATAGTTTTCCAGCTCAAGAAAGCTTGAAAGGACTTCAAGAAAGATCAGTTTCACTTGGTGAGAGGGAAGAACAATTTACTGCAGGCAGCATTTGGACAAGCCAGCAGGAGGGTCTTAGTCATTGCACACAGATAAGCAACTGAAACCTCTCATGTATTTGTGTCCTACTGCACATGTATAGCACAGCAAACCATGTGTGGAGCCTCCAGTTCTAGTGTAGAAGGCAAATTATCTGCCATGGAAATCAGGCAACAACAGGCAGGACTAGATAGGGCTACCCCAGTTCTGTAAGCAAGTCAGCAAACACAATAAACCCTTAGTTTAAACCCAAAGCTCAAAGTTCCCTAAAGCTCAAAGCCACACAAGAAGTTTGGAACATCCCCTCCTGTGCCCCAGGAGCAGAGCACACTTTTAAAAGCCACAAAATGGGGGGGGGGGAGTGAAGTAGAAAGAAAGAGACAGACAAACATATAGAGATAGGTACAGAGAAATAGAAGCAGAGAGAGTGAAGGGAAGGAAAGAAGAAAAAAAGGAAGGAAGGAAGGAAGGAAGGAAGGAAGGAAGGAAGGAAGGAAGGAAGGAAGGAAGGAAGGAAGGAAGGAAGGAAGGAAGGAAGGAAGGAAGGAAGGAAGGAAAAGAAAATGAGCAATAAACAAAAAAGAACTTGGACCAGAGAGAGCTACAATGGTGACAGGGAAATCAAAACACCAATTCAAAAGAGGACAAAATACCTACCTTGTGAAACCTCAAAGCAGGATTTGAATTGGGCACAAGTTTAAAAAACCTTTTTGGAAAACCTCAAAAAGAATTGTAAAAGTCAAGAAAAAGAAACAGAAGAAAAACTGGGGTAAGGAATGAAAGGTATGCAAGAGAGAGTTAACAACTTGGAAAAGAAAATAGAAATTGACTGAAGAATTAGTTAAATAAAAAAGGAAGCACAAAATCTAACTTAAAAAAGTCATATGTAAAAACAAGAATTGGCTAAATGGAAATTAATGATTCAGTGAGACATCAAGAAGAATGAACTAAAAAAGAATGAAAAAAAATACAAGTAAATGTAAACTATCTCAGTGGAAGAAAATCACCAAAATAAATCAACAACTTGTTAAAGGAGGCACAAAAATACTGAAGAAAATAACACTTTAAAAAATAGACTAGGTCAAATGGTAAAGGAAGCATAAAAAATCCCTAAAGAACATAATAATGTCTTGAAAAACTGAATTGGCCAAATAGAAAGACATACAAAAGCTCACTGAAAAAAGTAACTTCTTAAAACTTAGAATTAGACACATGGAAGCTAATGACTTTATGAAATATCAGTGAAACAAACAAAATCAAAAGAATGAAATAAAATAGAAAATATAAGCCATGCAATTGGAAAAAAAACAGCTGATCTGGAAATAGATCCAAGAGAAATAATTTAAGAATTATTGGACTACCTGAAAGACACGATAAAAAAGAGTTTAAATGATTTTAATTTCTTCACTTGAAAATTGTCTTCATATTGACTATTTATCAATTGGAGAATGGCTTGTATGATAATTTCTTAAAAGATGATATTTAGTCATTTGAAAAAAATGCTCTAAATCATTGATCAGAAAAATGCCAATTGGATAAGATGACAGGAAAAGAAAATGATGAATGTTGGAGGGGATGTGGGAAAAATGGGACACTAATACATTGTTGTTGGAGTTGTTCCACCATTCTGGAGAGAAATTTAGAACTCTGCCCCAAAGAGCTATCACACTGTGTATACCCTTTTATTCAATAACCTGGACCTGTAACTCAAATAGATTATTAAAAAGGGAAGGGGACCCAAATGTGCAAAAATGTGGTGGCAAGGAACTGGAAACTGAGTCAATGCCCTTCAGTTGGAGAATGGCTGAATAAATTATAGTATATAAATAATATTATGGAACAATTATGGAATTTCATATTATGAAATATGAAATATTTTTGTTCCATAAGAAATAATCAGCAGGATGATTTCAGAAAGGCCTGGAGAGACTTACGTGAACTGATACAAAGTGAAGTGAGTGGAACCAAGAGAACATTGTACATAACAACAGCAAGCTTATACAATGATCAACTCTTATCGACATGACACATTTTAAAAACAAGGTAATTCAGGCCAATTCCAATGGTCTTATGATGGAGAAAGCCATCTGCACCCAGAGAGATGTCTGTGGAGACTGAGTGTGGATCACAACATAGCATTTTCACTTTTTGTTGTTGTTTGCTTGCTTTTTGTTTTCTTTCTCATTTTTTTAAATTTGATTTTTCTTGTGTACCATGATAATTGTGGAAATATATAAAGAAACATTGCACATGTTTAACAGATATTGAGTTATTTGCCATATGGGGAGGGGATAGTGGAAAGGAAGGGAGAAAAATTCCAACACAAAGTTTCTAAGTGAATGCTAAAAACTACCATTGTATATACTTTGAAAATAAAAAGCTTAAAAAAAAGAAATTATCAAGGAAAACTGTCCTTATATTCTAAAACCAGTGGGTAAAATAGAAATTGAAAGAATCCAATAATCATCTTCTGAAAGAGATCCTAAAATGAAAACTCTCAGAAATATCTTAGCTAAATGTTAGATCTCCCAGGCCAAGATAAACAGTGTAAACAGACAAAAAAACCTTAACTATCATAAAGTACAGTCAGGATAATACAATATTTAGCAGCTTCTACATTAAAGAATCAGAAAGCTTAAAATATGACATTTTGGAGTGAAAAAAAGTTAGGATTACATCTACCCATCAAAACAGCATAATTCTTCAGGGGGTAAATGGACATTAATTGCATAGAAGGCTTCCAAGCATTCCTGAGGATAAAGACCAGAAATAGAAAACTTGATTTTCAAATATAAGATGCCAAAAAAACCAGAAAAAGATAAACAGAAAAAAGAAATCATAAATAATTCTTTAAGATAAACTATTTTATAATTCCAAAAACTTTCTTTTTATTAGGGCAGTTAGAAGGAGCATACATAGACAGAAAACAGAGGTGTGGGTTAAATGTAAAAGTATGATTATTTAAAAAGATTAAAAAGGAATGAGAAAGAACAATGCATTGGGAAAAGAGGAAAGGAAGAGGTGGAAGGGATAAATTATCTGACACAAAAGAGGTCTGAAAGAAATTTTACAATGAAGGGGGAGGGGGCAGATGAACATTACTCTAATGGGAATTGGCTCCAAGAGGGAATAATATATACACTCAATTCTATATAGAAGTCTATCTTAGCATACAGGAAAATAAGACATGTAAAAGGAGAAAGAGAGAATAGAATAAACAAGTGGGAAATAGGATGGTCATCATTACTGTGAAAAAAAAAGTTATAGTAAGTTTTTCTTATAAAGACAATTTCTAAAACATAAAGAAAATTGAGTCAAATTTATAGAAATTAGGGTCATTCTTCAATTAAAAAATGATCAAAGAATATGAACAGGCAGTTTTCAAAGTAATCAAAGCTATCCATAATCATATGAAAATGCTCTGAATTGATTAGAGAAATGCAAATTAAGTCAACTCTGAACTATTACTTCTCATCTGTCAGATTTGCTAATATGACAGAAAAGAAACTGATCCAACCATCTTAGAGAGCAATTTGGAACTATGCCCAAAGGGCTATGAAACTTTTTGACCAAGCAATACCACTAATAGACCTATATCCCATAAAGATAAGAAAGGAAAAGGAAAAGGAGCTATGTATACAAGAATGTATAGCATTTCTTTTAGTGGTAACAAATATTTGGAAATTGAGGGGTATCTACCAATTGAGAAATGGTTGAAAAATTTGTTTCATATACTTGTGTTGTAATTTTGTTTTAGGACTGCTTTAAGAAAATATGATCAGCAACTTTCTCAGTAAAATATGAAATGTGGCCCTCAGCTGAAAGGACAGGAATGGAGTAATACATAGTAGTCTTTAGGAGAGAAGTGAGATAGTAATTCAATTAGGGAGAGGTAAAAAATTGTTTTGTTGCAGTGAAAGCTCACTTGAGATTAGTAATTCTTCTGTGGCCACTTACCTCAGCTATCTGGCTTCCTCCAACATTGTATATCAGAACCTGAATAGAAGTATCGATACAGGATATGATTCAGAAAAGACTGATTGGCAACAGGACACGTGTGAGAGAGATTCAATAATACATACAAATAGAGAGATGAAATGGTAATCTACATGATCAAAACTGGGAAGAGAAAAAAAGTAAAGTGAAAGCAGTAGTAATAGCTTGAGAAATTAGTAAGCATATGAGACTGAAATGTATTATTAAAATATTATTGTTATTAAAATGTAATTAAAATTATTATTATGAAGAACAGTACTTAGGAGGGCCAAGAAATAAGAATGCAATAATGATACAATAATGATAATAATGGTCAGATATGGGAATGTCTGAGTTTTTGATTCAGAAAATGGAACCCTAGTATTTAATTATAACATTTATGTTGTGACCATTCTTCCTTGGCTACTTTAAATTTAACTGTTTCATATTTATTTTACATCTCATATTTATTTGTCATTTATTTAGTATATATATTACATGTATATTTCATATATAGAGAGAGATACAAGTGTAGAAATACATATCATGTTGTATACATGCATATATTTATGTTTGTATATATGTATGAGTGGGCACCATTCTTTTTTATGCCTAGATAATATCTAGCACATAATAGGAATTTAATAAATGCTTATTTTTTGGAAAAAAAACAAAGACAATATTAGCAGAATGGTCTCAGAAAATCCTGGAAATATTTACAGGAACTGATACAAAATGAAATGAGTACAAGCAGGAGAACATTGTACACAGTAACAGCAACATAGTATATTTTCTATAAACAACTTGGCTATTCTCAGAAATATAATGACCCAAGACAATTTTTGTGAGACTTCTGATGAAAGGAGCTGTCTATTTTCAAAGAAAGAACTGGTAGAACCTGAAAGCAGAGTGAAGATACTTTTACCTTTCCTTATTTTGTATCTGTTTTTTCTTTCACAGAATGACTTAGGAGAAATGTATTTTGCATGACTACATTTGTATAACCTATGCTAAATTGCTTTCCTTCTCAACCAGAAAAGGGGAAGAAGAGTAAGAGAGAGAACTTCGAACACAAAATTTTTGGGGAAATGTTTTAATTGTTTTTACCTGTAATTGGGAGAAATATTAAATAATAAAAATAAATCCTTATTAATTACTGATATGAATATTGATCGACAGAGTTATCATCATAGGCTAAACTTAACTATATTTACTTTGCAGGATATAAGGCTTTAAGTTTTTTGCATCTTCCAGTGGAGAATTTTTCTCTTGAGTTGCTAAGTCATTTATTTTCTCTAATTCTCAAATGGCTCTTATTAGCTCTTCTTTTTCCATCGTTATGGAATGCTGATTCTCAGGCATAGAAGGAAAGGCCAGAAATCTGGGAGAGATGTATTGAAATAAAATTGTCTCTTCAAAGCATAAAGTGTCAGGTCAGAAAGGGCTGACACTTAGTCAAGGCTATCTCAGGTTTTATCAAATTTCCCAAAATCAATAGGATTGTATGTTTCCATGAAGTATTCTTTTTAACATGGAAACTTACAAAACAGAAATATGAACTTATGATGTCTGCTATATTTCAAATGCATCCAGAGGCATAACATCTCCCAAATTTATGAAGATTTTGTGATACATTTTTTTGGTTGCCATTTTGTCTCTATCAATGCTTCTACCCAGCTGGAGCACTTGGCTCTCTCTATCATGTGTCTGATTAGAGTCACACTTTGCCAAGTTCAACAACTACTATGTGGATTACAAACAGAAGTTGCTGAGGGGAACAACCATCAATTAAATGAGCAAACCATAGAGTTGAGAACATAATGGTCAACAAAAGTACAATCTGTTAGTTGGCTGATTATTGTTATGAATAAAATGGTATCCTGACAACTACATATCTCAGTAGCCTTTGGCTTGAGGATCCATTTGTCTTCAGCTGTATATGGTATCACTTCATCTTTTCTGATATATATATGGTGACAAGCTATACCAGAGTCAATATGCATAGATATTTTAAAGGAGAATTCATATGCTCAAAGTACAAAAAATGTAAAAGCAGAACTTGAAGATCAATTTAAAATCATAAGAGGAAACTTCAGCCCAAACTTTTCTTGAATATTAGTTCTACAAGTGCCAATATCTTCTGATGTGGTTTTAAAAAATACAGATGTCTTGATATAATCTACTCATTTATTCAATAAACATTTATCATATACTTACTTATTTTTACTATTAGGATTATAAAGAAATCCTGTCCTCAAAGTTTCCCCACTCCACTGGGCCTGGGAATGGGATGGACAATATATATATAGAGAAATAAAAATGGAATAATATATGCAAGGTAAATACAAAGTAATTTCTACACCAGGCCAGTGAATTGGTATCTGAAGAGTTCAGGATAGAATTCATTATCTCTCAAAATCAGCAAGTCTAATTTTAAAAAGTGAAATCTAACTTTTTATCTTTCTCTCTTTATCTTATTAAATCCTCATCCAACTCTCCTCTTTCAATCAGTAGCAGTATTCTTCCAAATCTTGTCCTCCATGTCCTCCACAAGTTCAGTAGAATGTAAAGTCCTTCAGAGTAGAGACCATTTGTGTCTTCTTAATCCTAGCACAATGAGTACCCTGTTTGTTGTTCAGTTGTGTCTGAATCTTTGAGACTTCATGGACCCATAGTATACCAATACAAAAAACAATCCTGTGTTTTTCTTGATAAAGATATAGAAAGAGCTTTTTATTTACTTCTCCACTAGATTAAGATATAAGACAGCTAAATGATTTGTCCAATGTCAAATGGTAGAAAGATATTATATTATATACTACCTTGCATAAAACTTTTCTTCCTTGTCTACTCTCTAAAAATCAACAACAAATAATAATACTAATCTCAACAAACATATGCATCACAAGTCTTTTTTCTCTATTGTGCAAAGTTGCAAAGGTGCATGGTGCCAATGCACAAGTAAAAGTGAGGTTATTAATAAAATCACATGAATGACTGAAGTCATGAGAACTAAATGCACACAAAAAATACTGTACCTTGACATTCAGAGACCTCAACATTCTGACTCTACTGAATTTTTCCATTTCCATTTTCATTCCTTATTCCTTGAAAATTACTTTCCCATGTTCACCTCTTTATTACCACCTTCTGGAAAACTTTCTCTGCCCATCAAATCCCTACTAATATATCATTAACCAATTTAAGCCTCATATCCTCCAACCATTTCATTCTATGATATCCTTTCTTCCTCTGAAGTGCTATGGTAATTTCTATTGATACCATAAAACTTATTTGACTCATATATGTTATATATTATACATTAAATACATATTTATGTATGTTCATGATATAATGATGGTGTATGTTAAGTAATTATAAAGTATAGTGCCTAATATGTAGTAAGCATATTAATGTAGTAATATTACATAGTAATACATTTTAACAATTGATGTTTGCTGTTGTTGTTGATGATGATGATGTTTCCAACTAGGTATAATGTTCTTGGATGGAGAGTCTATATTTGTTACAGTAATATCTCATTTGGTTTGGATTATTGGAAATTTAGCTTCTATATAATATAACTTATTAAATATATAATATTACTGAAGTTACTTCCCTTCTCTCTGGGCCTCATTTTCCTAATTTTAAAAAAGGTAGGAACAGAATGAGTTAGATAAATCTGTTTAAGTCACTAACAGCACTAAATACTGGGAATTTTTTTTATTTTATTTTTTTTTATTCATTTTTCCAAATTATCCCCTCCCTCCCTCCACTCCCTCCCCCGATGACAGGTAATCCCATACATTTTACATGTGTTACAATATAACCTAGATACAATATATGTGTATAAATACCATTTTCTTGTTGCACATTAATTATTAGCTTCCGAAGGTATAAGTAACCTGGGTAGATAGACAGTAGTGCTAACAATTTACATTCACTTCAATACTGGGAAATTTTTAATGAATTTGCTAGATAAGCAAATAATTCCTTTCAAAATTCAAATTTTTAACCTTCCATAGAAATCTCTTAAAATATATTGTAAACCTCCTCTTTTTAAAAATGGTTCAGAGATGATTTTTTGTTTTATGTCAATTATTCCTTACTGAACACAACAAGTAAAACAGTTGAATCAAATCAATAAACAAGAGAGCTGTATGGTAGTATGTACATTCAGTTCCTACCTCATTCACTTAAAATATATCTATATTTAAATCTACATCTACTAATCTACCTATCTTAAGAAACTAGACATATTTTATTCTATATTATAGAGGACTTCTGATTTTTTTGTTTTACTTTCTAATATTTGTTGTTTCTCCCCTCAATAAATGTTTACTCTTATTAGTTTTCATTTTTGTCTACTTCTCTCTCTTTGAATAGTACATTCTGAATATAAAATTTAAGATTTTTTTAGATGATTCATAATCATCATATAAATCAATCATTATAATGTGCTCTACAATGCAGAATATTTTCAGGGGTCATCAAGGAGCAAACAATTATTTACTACCACATTTAATATTCCCAAGAAGCTAATTTTGTATCCTTTTTTTCTTTATCCTACTATTTTACTGTCAAGTTTTCATGTGAGTTTTTAATATTGTCACTATGCCTCTTTCTAGTAGGCACTACTACATTTTACATTTATAACTTAGAATCTTTTAAAGACTGCAAAACCAGACATTAAATTAATTTCTTGGGATAATAGAGTATAAATCAGGAGATAATAGGTACAGAGGAACTGTATATAGATTAACTTTATAAGTAAAATACAGAATCCTTAGTGTATACATTTGTTGACATAGATTCCAATAGGTTAGATATATGTTTGATTGCTATATTCTTGATAAATCAGTTTCTGAATAAGCGACCCCATCCCCAACTAAGTGAACTATCATTGGATTTTGTATCTAATAGAACACTTAGCACAAGGATTTGAATATATCATATAAATGTATGTGTGTATATGTATATGTAATACTCACATGTTACAGTTTAGAGGAGGCTCCTTTATATACATATGTATATATTATGAATGCATTCTATAAGTTGATTATTTAATTTAAAATTTAGATTTAAAAACAGCAGGAGGTGCTATGCTTAGCAAATAGTATCTGGCATATAAAAAACAATTAATAAATCTTTAATTTCTGATATATCCTTAGGATCATATTGTCAAAGTTTTTCACTCCACTGTGTTTTTATGTTACGCATTTTACTTTCAGGATAACACAGTATTATTGTCAGTGTTTTTAAAGAGGATGTATATATTAAAATAACCTTCCCCTCACCCTTATGATATCTATTTCTCTTAAGTCTTTGTAGAACCAAATTTACTGGAGTATAGCTTCCCTCTTTTTTTGTAAGCATGAAATCAACTGCTGTTGTGTCTGGGCATATGTTGTTTTCTGCCAACATCTGGAATTTTAGATAATGCCTTCATTTGATGATCTGGTAGGTGTACAGGCACTGATTGTGTTAGCTTCATAGCATTTGTGAAGTCTATAATACCTAACGAGCCTGTCTGGTGGTTTTCAAAAGAAAAGGGAAAACTTGTGATTTTCTCCTTGAGAAATTGCAAGTAATCTCATTTATTTTCCCCCTTGCCCTTGTGAAAAGCTAGCTCAAGTAACAGAGTTTTATTCTTAATAAGCTGTTAATTTAAGCAGAAGGCAATTTCACACATTTTTCAAACCTTAGCTGAAGTCTTTGTATCACTCTCTAATTTGTGGTAGACATGACTCTGAGTGTTGATACAACACTAATGATAGCAATAAAGATACACATTATAGCTTCATTAAAGGTTATGTGTTTCATGTCAACTCCCTTAAAATAATTCTGAAATATTCAATAATAATGGTGGCAAGGAAGGACACAGGACATGAAGAAAGGGGATTCAAAAAAAATGCTACCCAAGAGGCAAAACAGATATGCAACTGGAAGTTAGAGTGAAATAAAGAATAAATGAATTGAAAAATAAAAGGGAAGGCTTTTTATCAGGAGGTAGGATGTATATTATTACAGCAGGACTAGAATGGAGTAAGCATGTATTGGAGTTTGACAAATGATAATCTAAGTGAATGATGGTTTAAATGACAGTCTATTAGCAAGTGAGTTCCATGAAAGTGGAGCAGGACAGTAAGTCTTGACTTATTTTACCTAATATTTTCCTTTGACAATGTTGAGTGAATCAACCAGGTCTTTAGAGGGTATTATATAAATCAACATTAAACATATTTAATCTGTGCACTATGTGAGCACAAATACTACTATTTATATAATACTACTTATATTGTAAATGATAATTCATAGAGTCCTAACAGATATTGGGTTACCAAAAAAGTCCTGCAAATATGTCACCATTGAGTTAAATTCAGTTCAAATATTTTGTATGTGCTAGGAATATAAAAACAATAACAAAAATCTCATCCTTCACAGATTTTATATTCTACCAGGGAGGTTGCAACCTAAACATGTGAAAAATAGAAAGTATACACAACACAATTTCAAGTTTGAGAAAGTGTTAATTAGGGACATCAAGAAGGATCTTAAGTATGAAGTGCCTCTTTGGTGTAAGTTAGAGATTCCAAAAAGTGAAAGTGAGAAGGGTTATATTAAATAAACATGGTTAACTATTTATACAAAGGCATAGAGATGGTTGCCATATACAGGCTAATTATTTTTTGGAATAAAAGGTCCATGAAAGAAAGTAATATGAAACAAGAGAGATAGTAGTCAAATTATAGTAAACTTTGAATGTCTAAGAGGTTTAATTTCCAATTAATTTTTAGTCTATGCTTCCATAATCCTTTATCAAATATCAATTTAAATATATCGTGATCTGAATAGAGTGTATTTAGTGTTTCTTCTTTGTTGCATTTGATTGTGAAGTTTTTATACCCTAATACATGGTCAATTTTTGTAAAGGTTCTATGTACAATTGAGAAAAAAAGGTACATTTCTTTTCATTCCTATTCAGTTATCTCCAGAAAAAGTTTTCTCTATCATATCTAACTTTTCTAAGATTCTATTAATGTCCTCAATTTCTTTCAGATTTATTTTATCCAGTTCTAAGAGTGGAGAGTTGAGGTCTCCATTATTATTACTTTATTGTTTATTTCTTCCTATGATTCATTTAAGTTTTCTTTAAAAATATGGATGTTATATCATTTGATTTAGTATTAATAATGCTTCATTGTCAATGGTACCTTTTATTTTATTGTAATTTTTTCAAATATTTATTTTCCAATTACATATTAAAAGATCAATATTCATTTTTTTAAAATTGAGATCCAAATTCTCTTTCTCTTTTCTCCTTCCTGCCCCCTCCCCAGTGAGAAACCATGCAATTTGATTTGGTAATATACGTGCCATTGTGCAAAACATATTTCCATCTTATTCATGTTGTGAAAGAAAACATAGACCCCCCTCCCAAATAATGAAAGTTTTAAAAAGCATGATTTGATATACATTAAGATTCCATCAGTTCATTCTCTGTAAATGTAGTTTCCCTGCTCATACTTTTAAAAAATTTGTTTGCCTTTTCTTTGTCATGATTGCTACCCCTGCTTTTTTTTTTTTTTTTTTTTTTTTTTTTTTTTTTTTTTTTTTTTTTGGTAAAAAAAAACATACACTAAATCTGGTTTTCTTCCAACCCTTTATTTTAACTCTATGTCTTTTTCTCTGTTTCAGGTATTTTTCTTGTAAAGAACCTATTTTTAGATTCTGCTTTTAATCCATTCTGCTATCTGCTTCCATTTTATGGGTGAGTTCATCCCATTCACATTCACAGTTATTATTACTAACTGTGCAAATCCTTCCATCCTGTTTATCTTTCTCCTTTCTTTTTTTATCTTGTTCCTCTTGTAAAGTATTTTGCTTCTGATCACTGAGTTATTTTTTCTGTTGTTAATCTTATCATCTGTCCCTTTTTTTTCAACCATTGTTTCTTCCTATCATTTCCCCCTCTACTGTAATAGCTCTTGCTTGTACTTTTTTGTGAGATAACTTCCCCCAATTATTTATTTGCCTACCCCTTGCTTTCCTTATTTCTCCTTTCATCCCTCTTTATACTTACACTTTAAAAAATCATCTTCCCCAAATTTGCTCACTACCATGTCCTCTATATAGAATCTTTCTGACAACGATAATAAAGACAAAATTCTCATAAGTTAATTGCATCATCTTATTTTGAAAGGTAAACAGTTTTAACTTTATTGAGTTCCTTAGTAATTCTCTTCCATGTTTACTTCTTTATGCTTCTCTTCATCTTGTATATGAAAGTTAAATATTCAACAGGAATGATTGAAAGTACTTTATATCATCAAATAGATATTATTTTCCTTTAAAGAATCATACTAATTTTATTGGGAAGGTTATTCTTGGTCATAAACACAATTATTTTGCCTTCCAGAAAATTATATTCCAAGCCCTCCTTTGCTAAGTCTTGTGTGATCCTGACTGTGGCTTAATAATATTACAAAAGTTTCTTTTTGGCTGTTTGAAATATTTTTTTGACCTGGGAACTCTGGAACTTGGCTTTCATTTTCTTGAAAGTTTTTGTTTTAGTGTCTCTTTTTTCCTTTAATTTATTTTTCAAGTTAGATGTTTTCTTGGTGACATAGTTGACATTTTCCCCTATTTTTTCTTCTTTTTAGCTTTGTTTCTTGCTTCTTGGTGTTGTATGGAATCATTAGCTTTGACTTGCTCAGTTATAATTTTTAAGGAATTACATTCTTCAGTGACATTTTGTACTTCTTTTCCCATTTGTCCAATTTATTTTCTAAAGAATTGTTTTTAATCTTCATTGCCTTTTGAGCTTGTGCTTGATGAAGTCAAAACAGCTACAAGCAAAGCTTCAAAGGGAAAAAAAAATGTAAGCAAATGTAAATAGGACATAAGCCCAACAAGTCTTCCTGACTCCAGGAGCAATCTAGCTGCTTCATGTTACAGTACGTATACTATGCATGTAGTTTGTTATGTTATATATTATTATATTATCATATAAATGATATACAATGCACATGTATAAAACACATATTGTGTATATATTGGTGTATATATTCTGGACATAGCTATTTCTATGTTTTCTCCCTTATTAGATCGTGAGCTCTTTGAGGACAGGAATTATTTTCACCATTGTTTGTATCCTCAGTCCTTAGCTTAGTGCCTGTGACGTAAATAATTAACAAATGCTTGTTAATTTGACCCAGTGAAGATGTTATATCACCAAAGTTTATATAAGTGTAAAAACATAGGTGTTACACCTTCTCTTAATGACATTTTCAGGAAAAAAGAGGCTAAACAAGATTTGGGAATAGGAAAAATTTGAGTTCATTAAGTTTCAAGTAATCACATGCAGGGGAATATTTCCAGTTGATCTAAGGAGCCAAGCTAGTATATTACCACTTACACCAATGGTGTATATGTGATAGCTGATTGTAAAAGGTCTAAAACAGTCTGTATTATTACTATTCTGGTGTTCTAAGGCATTACACTATTGATTGTTTCTTTTGTCAATTTGTAGTGGCTCTCTACAGTTTTCTACTACATCAAATACAGAGAGTTAGTCTCCTGTTCCAGGAGAATAGAAAATTTAGTAGAATTTCTGTTTGTGTGTGTGTGTGTGTGTGTGTGTGTGTGTGTGTGTGTGTGTGTGTGTGTGTGTATGGTATAATATGGGAAATAAGCAAAAAAAAAAAAAAAACAAACAAACCCACAAAACTTTGCCTCATATCAGATTCACGTTGAGAGAATGCCTCTGAAGTTAATTGAATCTAGATTTTGTTGGTAGATACATATCTGAGCTTATTCTAAGGCATTTCCTTCCATTAAGTTATAAGACCACATTAAAAAAGAGACTTTTTGAAAGCAAGTTAAAAGATATGAGAATAAAAATTTACCTTAGAAATGAGGTCAGAGAAGAGATAGTGCATGAAGAACTAATGCAAGAGGGCTTAGAAAACACTTGTTTCTTATTTGGAAGGATAAGTTACTATAGAGGAATATCAATGAGCTTATTTAGCAACACTGAACTAAATAAAGAGCCTTTCTGTAAACTGTAGAGTTATAATTATTTGCATGTCTTTTCAGAAGGCCTTGACTCTCATTTTGCCACTTGCTCTTACAAACATTTCTTTCTCATGGAATTAAATCTTGGAATCTTCCCAGCCATCTAAGCTGAAACTGGATGGTAGTTTTCAGTAGGAAGGAATTAGACATTTTTCATTTTGGAAAAAATGAACTGTCCTATATCCTGTGCTTTGGCCACTAATCTTAGGGATGAAACAGAATGTTGGCAGGCCAACAACCTGCTAGAAGAACAGCCCTATTCATAGCTAGGCTCACCAATAAAAAGGTAATGATGCTTTCATGGGACATTTATGTCCTGTCATTGCTACTATTGAAATATAGTCATCTTTTCTCTGCAATGTAAAATGACCTCTGTTCAAGAAAAATCCCTTTGCTTACAAAGACCTTAAATATATGGTATCTTTCATAGTGCTGAACACCATAAATGCTCTTATTTTACTCATAGTCAGAACCACAAAACTTGGCATTTGATTGACCTCTGATTATTTCATCTAAATGTTGTCTCTCAGGAAGATTACATAAATACTTGAGCTAAGAAGAGATATCTGTTGCCTCTTTGTATCCTTAACAGCAGCTAGATGAGTGATGGGTACACAGTTGGGATTCAATATATTCCTTTAAGTTAGTTTATTGAATATACACTATAAAACCTGCTTGATTGCATAGAGATAGGAAAAAAAAAAAAAAAAAAGCAACAAGGAGCTCTCCATGGTACTGAAATCTTCATTTTAAGCAGAGCTGACAACTCTATTCATCTCTCAGAGTTCATTGCATCATGGATTTAGGCACACAAGGCACTTTAGGAGTCATTTAGTTGGGGCACCTCAGTTTGTAGTTGATCAAAGAGAGGATGCTGAGTGACTTGTTCAAAGAAACACGGGTTTTGGGTCAAAAGAAGCTCAGCTTATTAAAGATATTAATGTGCAATTCTTTTATAGAGTTACACTTCTATATTTGTATCTGTATTTAGGCAGGTATGTGTATATGTATAGATAGATAGATAGATAGATATAGATAGATAGATACACAATACCATTTTAGGATCAGGCTTCAACTTTTCTCCAGTCTATACACACACATTCATATGCATATGCATATACATATGTATGTGTGTGTGTGTGTGTGTGTGTGTGTGTGTGTGTGTGTGTGTATATATATATATATATATATATATATATATATATATATATATATATATATATATATTGAAGAAATGTCATAGTCTCATCTTCATCTATGTAATTATAAAAGTTGAAGACTGTTTATGGGTATATTTCCAACCACTAGCCCCAATATTTTTATTAGGAAAAAAATTATGACCAGTTTACAAAGCTTTTGGTATCAGAAACCTTTGTTCCAAAATCTATCTTTTCTTTTCTAATTGACTATCCTATTCTCCATCCCTACTCATTACTTCTCTCTGGATTTCAGTTTTTTTTTTTTTTTTTTTTTTTTCCCCCCTGGGACAATTGGGGTCAAGTGACTTGCCCAGGCTCACACCGCTAGGAAGTGTTAAATGTCTGAAGTCAGCTTTGAACTCACGTTGTCCTGACTTCAGAGCTGGTGCTCTATCCACTGCGCTACCTAGCTGTCCCCTGGATCTCAGTTTTTACTGTGAATTAGTGAGGCTTCAGATTTACAGCATGGATATTTGTGGAGTTTTGTACATATAAATTTGTAGAAGGCTTTCCCAGGTCATACAAAAAAAAATAATCTCTAGTGGAGAGAGCTCTCAGTATAAATGAAATTTTCAGTGAGAAAGAAAGACAAAAATAATCATAAAAATTCCTTCTTGCTCAGAGCTTCTTAAATTTCAGTGGCTGGCAAATAAGCTTCTTTTAGAGACTATCCTCCTCCTTAATTCCAATCACTGTTCCTGCCATGACCGCCTGTTTTAGAGACAAGGCTTTATGAGCTTGGTCCAAGTAATTCCTAACAGTTGTTACCTGGTATTAGAATAGTATCACTCCATTTAGAAATTGTTTCTTTTATATCAGCTCCCATTTGTGAGTTATGAACACCCAATGTAATTCACACAGTAGTCAGAGTACTAGAGATAGTATCCTAATATTCTTCTTTCCTCTATCCCTGAATCTCTCTAGTGTCTTGTTCTCAAGTTTTCCAGTGTTGCTTCTCTCATTTAGACTTGACTTATTGATTTATTCTTATTGCTGGCTTTTACTGCCTTTTCCTTGTCTTCTCCCAGTTTATTACTAATTCAGCTGTTCTGCTCCCATTTGTTGATCTGTCTTTTCTGCTGAAATTAGCCTAGAATAGCTCTGCCTGTGAAACCATACTAATAATTTGCCTTACTTGCCCTCTTGTTCTTTCTCGGTTTTTTTTTTTTTTTTTTTTTTTTTTTTTTTTTTTTTTTTTTTTAGTTTCAAGATTAAGAGATGCAAAAGTTAGAGATGAATATTGACTGAAGGATGAATCCAGTAAGATTAAATATATAGAGAGATGATAGGTAGATAGAGAGAGATATATAGATGAATAGAGATATATAGATGGATAAGTATATACACATATGGATATATGCATATGCATACATGTATATGCAGAAATGACTTAGGATACATCTTCTTAGGATCATTGTCATTTCTAAGCCAAAAGAATCTTATCATCTCCCTTTCTGTTTTAAGGCTTTGTATTCTTCACCCTATCCCATGAATGGTAACTCAGAATGTTCTCATGATTATTTTCAAATATGTTTAGAAGCAATTGTCCTATCGATGTACATATAACTCATGATGGCAACTGGCAGTAAAAGCCACAAAATGGCTCCTTAGTAACATATCTACTTTATATAATATATCTATAAATTCATATTTCTTAGTAAACTTGTATCTACCTAATTTTCATTGCCTTTATGAGAATGAGCTTTAATCATATCATTATGGAGTTCTTAGCCATAGTGATTAATGATATTTTGAAACCATTCTGGAAAGCAATTTGGAATTATCCATAAAAGTTACTAAATAATATGTGCTTGTTTGCCCAGCTAATATTGTTGTTAGGTTTATACTCAAACACACCAAAGAAAGAGGGAAAAGGTCTTTTACATACAAAAATATTTATAATTGCTTTTTTGTGGTGGCAAAAGTTGGAGATTAATGATATAGCCATCAAGAGTAGTGGTTGAATAAGTTGTACATATTATAGAGTAATATTGAGATGTTAAAAATGAGGAAATAAATGATTTAAAAGACATGGGAACACATGAACTGATGTATAGCAAAGCAAGAAGAACCAGAATAATTTTTATTATAATATCAATATTATAAAAATTGGACAATTTCAAGACTTTTGTAAACTGATGAAGAATAAAGTTAGCAGAACTAGGAGAACAATTAATATATGACAAAAACAGTTAAAAAGAAACAACTTTAAAAGTTGTAAGAATTATGATTCTGAAGGACAAGTGGGCAAATGGGCTAACAATTATTGTGCTTAGCACAGTTCCTGGCACATAATGAACACTATATAAATGTTAGCTATCATCATATAATTATTATTATTATTACAGGGAAATGATGAATTTAAGGCACTATATATATGTATATATATAGTGTATATGTATGTGTATAAAATATATATATATATATATATGCACACACACACACACACACACACACATATATATATATATTATACACACAGACATTGAGGGATATATTTTTTCTTGACTACATTTGTTTACATTTGTTATAAGAAATTAGTTTTTTAATTTTATGAGTTGTAAAAAGAAAAGAAAAATATTTTTGTTAATTATTCAAAATAGAGAAGAGGTATTATGGATACTAAATATTGCATGCACTTTCAGATGAGGTCACTATTATTAATTTTATTTTACTGTCATAAAAAGCTTCTCATGAAGTGAGAATAATCTATATATGTTTTTAATGTAAAACAAAATATATAAGTAATTTATTTTTTAAAAGAAAGAACATTAAGAACACTAAGCACATCATGGGAATATTTAATAAGAAAATATTTTGGGAAGATGTATGATAGCTGTCTTGTATTTAAAGTATTGTTATTTGTATGAGACATTAGACCTCTTTTTCTGATTAACTATGAATTGAAAAATTAAGATCAACAAAAATAAATTATAGGGAGACAGATCTGTGTGCATCATAAGAAAAATAATACCTAACAGTTAAAGAAGTACCCATTAATTTAAAAAAATATATATTTAACAAACAGTTATTCTATGCTAGGCATTCTGATGAGTTCTGAGGACACAAAAAAACCAAAAAGTAGACCCTCTCTTTCTAGGAGATAACATTTTATTGGTAAGTAGGTGAAGAGCACAATGGAGAATGAGCAAGTAAGTAGAAAGTGTAGAAAAACATTATGAAATAGTTGTAGGAAAAAAATAGTTTCTCAATAATTGGGGTGATCAGGAAAGCCCCTCTTTCATAGTCATACTATTTTAATAAAATGGCATTATAATTAAAAAGAAAATATAAAGTACCCCCATCTTCTTCCCAGAGCTTCAGAAAAGTTCTCTAATCTATAAGTAAAAGTTCTACTTAACTATAGTTTGTGTGAATAAGGGCAGAGATGAAATTTTAAGTATTTCCCTGATACAAGAAGGGTAGAGAAACTCAGCAAGGTCTGGGTGATGGCTTATCTCAGCAATTTTTCTCCTAAAGCCAAGCTTTCTTTCAGATGCTCATGCTTCTTTAATCTTGCTCAATACTCAAGCCACTGCTGACTGTCTCTTAATTCTTTCTCTTGTCTTTGGAAGTCCAGTAAAAGGGAAAGTCTCATTGTATAGCTGGCTGATACTTTTCTTTTATTCTTTTGCACTATTATTAATTCTTACATCTACCCTAAAGGAAGAGGATGGTAGCAAAAAAAAGAGATAATGTATATTATTTGAGTCTCATGAAAACCACAGTGCTTTTACAAGTTGAGAAAACTAGTGCTATTGAAGGAGATAGAACATATCCAAGGCCAAGGGAATAAAAGGATGATTGGAGGAAAGTTGACTTTAGTTTTGTGGTGGTAGTGGTTGGTTTTGTCAATGATAGAGATTACAATGCAGCATCTTTTCACCCTTGTAGTATGGCGATCTCTCTAACCTTTCTGAATTCCTTAGACTCTCATTTAAGTCTTTGCTGCTCTCAGCTCCCTGAAACCAGCAGATTAATCAAAAAGTCAAGGTTTGATCCTGCATGCACATCCTATTAGAATCATCATCATTCATGGTAAGCATTTAATTGAGCACAATAAATATTTCAGCACTGAGGCATGGCAGGCTCACTGCTCCTGGGCTTCTTCAGGGTACTCATGGAGTTAGGAACACTGATAAAACCCAAGATCCCTGTAAGCTCTGTAGCTTAGGGATATGTTTTAATATTTTGCTGCAGCTGGAACCTTGCTGATTTGACATTGAATTTAAATGTAGAACTGGAAAGAGACTCCCTTATATCTTGTGAGCACTAATGAGCATGACAGGCATTTCAGGAATGGTCCTTCCATGAACTGCTGGTCCAGCATTTTAAAATCATGGCAGAATGATCTCCATGTTAGCTAAAGACATTTTGAAATACTTTCGAAATAATAATATTCTCATTTATGCAGCAATTAAAAGTTTACAACATGTTTTCCTTATATCACTGTGAAGTTGATTATGAATTATGTATTATGAATAGAAATAAATTGCATGTATCATTATCCCTTTAACAGAGGAAGAAACAGAGTCAGAGAATAAGTTTTTCTCTAATTCATTGTCTTTTATCTGATTTTTCTCTAGCATGTTGTCTTTCATCTGGTTTCTCATACCTATAATTTAGAAGTAGACTTGGAACTATGGACAGGTTTCCACATGGCTAGAAAACTTATTGGATAATGACATCGAGAACATAGTTCATGCTGACTCATTGCATGCTTGAGACCCTGAAAACCTCTGCCCAGGTCTATCAGTAGAAAGATGAATAAATTTTGCCTAATCCATTTCACATTCTATTTCCTAATCATTCTCCCTGCTCGAATTATTTTAGGTTATGACATTCAGAAAGTGCTTCTCTCCATGCTTTTAAAATCCCCTAGGCAAGGGGAAAGAAAGAATAGGTGACTGAGACTCTGCCAAAGAATTAGGCAAAAAATGTAACTAATGAGACATTGTAATATGTTACCACCAAATGTTTCCCTATTTGTAATAGATACTCTTTACCAAGTTTATAGTTTCCTCTGATGAGAAAATAAGTTGTCCATTGAGTTTCTTATAATCTATGGCATTTCAGAAGGTATTTTCCTCTTTATCATGGAAGTTTAGACAAAGATTATTAATTTGGGATTCATGAATTGTAGAGAAAAAAAAATTTTGTAATTGATTTCTTTTGTAATCTTATATATTTTAAATAATGCATATAAAAACATTATTTGGAGAAAGGCATCATAGTCTTCAGGCTGTCAAAAGGATCCATGACATAAAAGAGGTTAAGAAACCCTAATATGGAGGCATAAATATTGACATAAATTCAGTGCTGGCTCTGCTACTTTATGTGATCTTAGACAATCTATTCACTTCGTTGGCCCTGCTTCCTGATCTATAAAATGAGGAATATATAAAATGATATGAAAGATTTCTTTCATCTCTAACATTTAGAAAGTCTCTTGAATTTTTTCTCTTAAGAATAAACAAACAACAACAACAAAATCCAATTATCTTGCCAGCTGGAAATGTGGTATTGTGGGTTGATTCAAACTGTTCATTATTTATCCATTTATCCTGTGACAGTATGAAACTTGGATTGATTCTTCAAGGATTTTTTTACAATTCCTTATATTTCTAACTAGCTGATTGCCTTCCAAGTAAACTCAACAGTGCCATGTTAAGTACTGTGTAATAACATAACAAAGTAGATATAGGAGGTTTGTGCCAGAGGCACCCCCTATCTTTAATACAGCTCAGGAAAATTTGGGGACCTTTTACCCTGCACTCCCATTCCAATGATTAAGAAATATCAGTATCTGACCTTCCTCAATATTATCTGCTGGTTTCTTTTAAGACTCAGACTTCACAATGCTTGAAAGATGAATAATATGGGGGCAGTTAGGCGCTGTAATGGAAGAACAACAGCCCTGGAATCTCGGGAATATGAGTCCAAATCTTATTTCAGGCATTTAATATTTGTGTGAATCTAGGCAAATCACTTGACCCTAGTTGCCAAAGATAAATTATTTCATTCATAATGAAACATAGTACACATATGAAGAATACACTTAATATCTACAAGCAGTTCCCCAACTCATAATGGGCAGCCCTCTTTCAGAGCTCTGCTTAACCTTTATGATTTATAGTACTGTCCCTGAGCAAAATTTCAAATGGTCCAGGTTGGTTTCCCTACTTCAGAATTCTTCACAGCTTCTCCATTCTCTTCTGCACCCTTCAGGTGTCACTGAGCAACCCCTGAAAGGAGGAGAGCTGCTCCCATTTACTGTCAACTTCTAGTAATTGATTACTCTCAAAATCTCTGTCCTTCCTAGTCCCTGCTTCCTGATAATTAGTTCTTCTTTTTTTATTTTTATTTTTTTTGTTGTTTTACATGTTTTTATTTTTTATTTTATTTTATTTTAATTTTTTTATTAATTTTTATAATTATAACATTTTTGACAGTATATATTCAAAGGTAATTTTTTTTTACAACATTATCCCTTGTACTCCCTTCTGTTCCAAAATTTTTCCCCTCCTTCCCTCCACCCCCTCCCCTAGATGGCAGGCATTCCCATACATATTAAATATTTTATAGTATATTCTAGGTACAATATATATGTGCAGAACTGAATTTTGTTGTTGTTGTTGTTGCAAAGGAAGGGTTGTATTCGGAAGCTAAAAATAATCTGGGAAGAAAAACAAAACAAACCAAAACAAAACAGTGCTCACAGTTTATACTCATTTCCCAGTGTTCCTTTTCTGGATGTAGCTGATTCTGTCCATCATTGATCAATTGGAATTGGATTAGCTCTTCTCTATGTTGAAGATATCCACTTCCATCAGAATACATCCTCATACAGTATCACTTTGAAGTGTATAATGATCCCCTAGTTCTGCTCGTTTCACTCAGCATCAGTTGATGTAAATCTCTCCAAGCCTCTCTGTATTCCTCCTGTTGGTCATTTCTTACAGAACAATAATATTCGATAATATTCATATACCATAATTTACCCAACCATTCTCCAATTGATGGACATCCATTCATTTTCCAGTTTCTAGCCACTATGAAAAGGGCTGCCACAAACCGTTTGGCACATACAGGTCCCTTTCCCTTCTTTAGTATTTCCTTGGGATATAAGCCCAAGAGTAGCACTGCTGGATCAAAGGGTATGCACATTTTGATAACTTTTTGGGCATAATTTCAGATTGCTCTCCAGAATGGTTGGATTATTTCACAACTCCACCAACAATGCATCAGTGTCCCAGTTTTCCCACAGCCCCTCCAACATTCATCATTATTTGTTTCTGTCATCTTAGTCAAATCTGACAGGTGTGTAATGATATCTCAGAGTTGTCTTAATTTGAATTTCTCTGATCAATAGTGAATTGAAATACTCTTTCATATGAGTGGAAATAGTTTCAATTTCATCATCTGAAAATTGTCTGTTCATATCCTTTGACCATTTATCAATTGGAGAATGGCTTGATTTCTTATAAATTAAAGTCAATTCCCTGTATATTTTGGAGATGAGGCCTTTATCAGAACCTTTAACTGTGAAAATGTTTTCCCAATTTGTTACTTCCCTTCTAATCTTGTTTGCATTAGTTTTGTTTGTGCAGAAACTTTTTAATCAAAATGTTCTTTTTTTTTATCAATAATGGTCAATGAGTTCTTTTTCACTGCTCTATGGAGTTCAGCTCTCTTCAAAATTTCCTTCCTCAGGAATTTGCCTTCCTAGTCCAGTCCTTATGGAGCCAAGAAACAAAAATACTGTCATTTGCCTCAATCCTTATTTTATGCATGTTCCCAACAGTCCCCAAGCTTCACATGCTAGGTTTATTGGGAGGATGTGGAACTCCTTCACCTTATATCTTCAAATGTGTCTCCATCTTTCACACTAATAGAGGTTCATGATAAACCACTACATTTTAATTTCTCTCCCTGATCCAGGACTACTGGGACCAGGAAAATGCAGATTAATCATCTGCTGCATATGTTTAGCCTAAAGAGAAAGGCCTCAGAGGAAATATAATTTCTAAATATTTGAAAGGCTATCATTCCTATTCAGGACTAAACCTGTTCTACTTGGCCCCAGTAGGCAGAATAATGGATATTGAGCAGATATTTCTAGGAATTACTTTCTGATACCACCACAGCAAAAGCTTTCTCACTGTTACAACTGTCCTAAAGTGTATTGAGCTATTTTGGGACATAGTGGGTTTTCTTTCATTGGAGAAATCAGAAGTTGAATGTCCACCATGTCCATTTTGAGATAGAGAGAATTCTTGTTTAGATATTCATTGTGATACAGGACTTCTGAGGTCCCTTCCAACTCAGAGGTTTGTAATTCTAATGCAACTCTGTCTTCAGAGACTTGAATATATTGAGGAAAATAAAAGTGATCCATGTGAAACAGAGAATAGTTTAAAGCAGTACATACAAAATTGCTAAATTAAATAAAATGCCACTCATTCTTTGATTATCATGGGGAAAGGATGTTATAAATTATTCTCTCTCTATTGTCCCAACAGTTTGCATGGTACTTTAAAAAATATTTCATAGTCCCTATATGAGTTGCACTGTTTCCAATAATATAAAATAATAACATTTATATAGAGAGCTTTAAGGTTTGCAAATTACCCTTGTTATATTTTTACTCTTATAATTACTCTGGAAGGTATTATTATCCCTATTTTGCAAAGGAAGAAACTGAAGCAGAGGTGAAATACTTAAAGTTACACATGTAGTAGATCTGAACTCAGGTCTTCCTGATTCAAAACTCAACACTTTAAGCACTTCAGCAGAAAGCTGTTATTAAGTAATAATTCAGAAAACTTGAGACATAGAAGAGATTCTTTGAAAAATCTTTTTTTATTTCTTTTTTTTTTATAATATTATCCCTTGTATTCATGTTTCCAAATTATCCCCCCCTCCCTCTATTCCCTCCCCCCCGATGACAGGCAATCCCATACATTTTACATGTGTTACAATATAGTCTAGATACAATACATGTATGTGAATATCATTTTCTTGTTGCACAATAAACATTAGATTCCGAAGGTACATGCAACCTGGGCAGACAGATATTACTGCTAACAATTTACATTCACTTCCCAGTGTTTCTTCTCTGGGTGTAGCTACCTCTGTCCATCATTGATCAACTGGAAGTGAGTTGGCTTTTCTTTATGTTGAAGATTTCCACTTCCATCAGAATACATCCTCATACAGTATTGTTGTTGAAGTGTACAGTGATCTTCTGGTTCTGCTCATTTCACTCAGCATCAGTTGATTTAAGTCTCTCCAGGCCTCTCTGTATTCCTCCTGCTGGTCATTTCTTACAGAACAATAATATTCCATAACCTTCATATACCATAATTTACCCAACCATTCTCTAACTGATGGACATCCATTCATCTTCCAGTTTCTAGCTACAACAAAAAGAGCTGCCACAAACATTTTGGCACATATATGTCTCTTTCCGCTCTTTAGTATTTCTTTGGGATATAATCCCAGTAGTAGCGCTGCTGGGTCAAAGGGTATGCACAGTTTGATAACTTTTTGGGCATAATTCCAGATTGCTCTCCAGAATGGCTGGATTCTTTCGCAACTCCACCAGCAATGTATTAGTGTCCCAGTTTTCCCACATCCCCTCCAACATTCATCATTATTTATTCCTGTAATCTTAGCCAATCTGACAGGTGTGTAGTGGTATCTCAGAGTTGTCTTAATTTGCATTTCTCTGATCAGTAGTGATTTGGAACACTCTTTCATGTGAGTGGATATAGTTTCAATTTCTTCATCTGAGAATTGTCTGTTCATATCCTTTGACCATTTATCAATTGGAGAATGGTTCGGTTTCTTATAAATTTCGGTCAGTTCTCTATATATTTTGGAAATGAGACCTTTGTCAGAACCTTTGTTTTTAAAAATATTTTCCCAATTTGTTACTTCCCTTCTAATCTTGTTTGCATTAGTATTATTTGTACAGAAACTTTTTAGTTTGATGTAATCAAAATCTTCTATTTTGTGATCAATAAAGATCTCTAGTTCTCCTCTGGTCATAAATTCCTTCCTCCTCCACAGGTCTGAGAGGTAGACTATCCTCTTTTCCTCTAATCTATTTATTATCTCCCTCTTTATGCCTAAATCATGGACCCATTTTGATCTTATCTTGGTATATGGTATTAAGTGTGGATCCATATCTAATTTCTGTCATACTAATTTCCAGTTTTCCCAACAGTTTTTTCCGAATAATGAATTTTTATCCCTAATGTTGGTAGCTTTGGGTTTGTCAAAGATTAAGTTGCTATATATGTACCCTTTTTTGTCCTTTGTATCTAATCTGTTCCACTGATCTACCGGTCTATTTCTTAGCCAATACCAAATGGTTTTGGTGACTGCTGCTATATAATATAGCTTTAGATCAGGTACACTTAAACCACCTTCCTCTGAGTTTTTTTCATTAGTTCCCTTGCAATTCTCGACCTTTTATTCTTCCATATGAATTTTGTTGTTATTTTTTCTAGGTCATTGAAATAGTTTCTTGGGAGTCTGATTGGTATAGCACTAAATAAATAGATGAGTTTGGGGAGTATTGTAATCTTTATTATATTCGCTCGGCCTATCCAAGAGCATTGAATGTCTTTCCAATTATTTAAATCTGATTTTTTTTTTTGTGGTAAGTGTTTTGTAATTTTTCTCATATAATTCCTGACTTTTCTTTGGTAGATGGATTCCCAAATACTTTATACTCTCAACATTTGTTTGGAATGGAATTTCTCTTTGTATCTCTTGCTGTTGCATTTTGTTAGTGATATATAAAAATGCCGAGGATTTATGTGGATTTATTTTGTATCCTGCCACTTTGCTGAAATTTTGAATTATTTCTAGTAGCTTTTTAGCAGAGTCTTTGGGGTTCTCTAAGTATACCATCATGTCATCTGCAAAAAGTGATAGTTTGATTTCCTCATTTCCTACACTAATTCCTTGAATCTCTTTCTCGGCTCTTATTGCCGAGGCTAGCGTTTCTAGTACTATATTGAATAGTAATGGTGATAGTGGGCAACCTTGTTTCACTCCTGATCTTACTGGGAAAGGTTGCAGTTTATTTCTATTGCATATTATGCTTACTGAAGGTCTTAAATATATGCTCCTGATTATTCTAAGGAATAGTCCATTTATTCCTATACTCTCAAGAGTTTTTAGTAGGAATGGATGTTGGATTTTGTCAAATGCTTTTTCTGCATCTATTGAGATGATCATATGGTTCTTATTAATTTGATTTTTAATATGGTCAATTATATTAATAGTTTTCCTAATATTAAACCAGCCCTGCATTCCTGGAATAAATCCTACTTGATCATAGTGTATTATCCTGGAGATAATTTTCTGAAGTCTTTTTGCTAATATCTTATTTAAGATTTTAGCATCAATATTCATTAAGGAGATTGGTCTATAATTTTCTTTCTCAGTTTTCGCTGTACCTGGGTTAGGTATCAGTACCATGTCTGTGTCATAAAAGGAGTTTGGTAGGACTCCTTCATCCCCTATTTTTTCAAATAATTTATATAACATTGGGGCTAATTTTTCTTTTAATGTTTGGTAGAATTCACATGTGAATCCATCTGGCCCTGGGGATTTTTTCCTGGGGAGTTGATTAATAGCTTGCTCTATTTCTTTTTCTGAAATGGGACTATTTAAGCAATTTATCTCCTCCTCTGTTAATCTAGGGAGCCTATATTTTTGGAGGAAGTCATCCATTTCACTTAAGTTATCAAATTTATTGGCATAAAGTTGGGCAAAGTAATTCCTTATTATTTCTCTAATTTCCTCTTCATTGGTGGAAAGATCCCCCTTTTCATTTGTAAGACTATCAATTTGATTTTCCTCTTTCTTTTTTTTTGATCAAATTTACCAAAGATTTATCTATTTTATTGGCTTTTTCATAAAACCAACTCTTGGTTTTATTTATTAATTCAATAGTTTTTTTACTTTCAATATTATTGAGTTCTCCTTTTAATTTTTGTATTTCAAGTTTAATTTTTGGTTGGGGTTTTACAATTTGGTCTTTTTCTAGCCTTTTAAGTTGCAAGCCCAATTCGTTAATCTTGTCTTTCTCTATTTTCTTCAAATAAGCCTCTAAAGATATAAAATTTCCCCTTATTACTGCTTTAGCTGCATCCCAAAGATTTTGGTATGATGTCTCATCATTGTCATTATCTTGGGTGAAATTATTAATTGTTTCTATAATTTGCTCTTTCACCCAGACATTCTTTAAGATGAGATTATTCAGTTTCCAATTACTTTTTGGTCTATTTACCCCTAACTTTTTACTGAATGTAGCTTTTATTGCATTGTGGTCTGAGAAGAAGGCATTTATTATTTCTGCCTTCCTACATTTAATTTTGAGATCTTTATGTCCTAATATGTGGTCTATTTTTGTATAGGATGCATGAACTGCTGAGAAGAAAGTATATTCCTTTCTATTGCCATTCAGTTTTCTCCAAAGGTCTATCATACCTAGTTTTTCTAATGTTCTATTTACTTTTTTAATTTCTTTCTTGTTTGTTTTGTGGTTTGATTTGTCTAAATCTGAGAGTGCAAGGTTGAGATCTCCCACTACTATAGTTTTACTGTCTATTTCTTCTTGCAATTCTCTTAACTTTTCCTTTAGAAAGTTAGATGCTATACCACTTGGTGCATATATGTTTAGTATTGATATGGCTTCATTATTTATGCTACCTTTCAGCAGGATATAGTTTCCTTCCTTATCTTTTTAAATGAGATCTACTTCTGCTTTTGCTTGATCTGAGATAAGGATAGCTACCCCTGCTTTTTTGGCTTTATCTGAACCATAATAGGCTCTGTTCCAACCTTTTACCTTTACTATGTATGTATCTCACTGCTTTAAGTGTGTTTCCCGTAGACAACATATTGTAGGGTTTTGCTTTTTGATCCAATCTGCTATCCGTCTCCGTTTGATGGGATCGTTCATCCCATTTACATTTACAGTTAAAATTACTAATTCTGTATTTCCTGCCATCATATTATCCCCAGATTATGCTTTTTCCCTGATCCCCCTCCCCGATATTTAATTTACAGACCCCCCTTGTGACGCGCAACCCTCTCTTTTTTTTTTTAGTATCCCTCCCCCCTCCCTCCAAGTCCCTTCACTTGTTCTACTTTTCCTTTTCCCTTTTCCTCTCCCCCCTTTTAATGAGGTGAGAGAAAATTCTCTGCAAAGCAAATATGTTAATTATTTACTCTTTGAGCCTCTCCTGATGAGAGTAAGATTCACACAATGATTCTCCCCCTCACTAAGTTCCCTCAGATATGGTATATTTTCTATGCCTCTTCCTGGGATGTAGTTTCCCTCTTTTTATCATTCCTTCCCCTTTTTCTGAACCGACCTCTTTCCCTTTACTACACCCCCCTTTTTTTCTTTTATATCAGTAAAATCAAATTATCCTTGAGTACTTTTTATATACCCACAACAGAGTTACAGTTCTCAAGGGTTCTGTGTACCTTTTTCTGTTTCTCTTCAGTACTGTGGATGTAGATCAAATTTTTTGTTTAAGTCTGGTTTTTTTCTTAGAAACATATAGAATTCCTCTGTTTCATTGAATGACCATCTTCTTCCATGGAAAAAGATGTTAAACTTAGCTGGGTAGTTCATTCTTGGTTGCAGTTCTTGATCTTTTGCCTTACGGAATATCAGGTTCCAGACCCTTCTATCTTTTTATGTGGAGGCAGCCAGATCTTGGGTGACCCTTATTGTGGCACATTGGTATTTAAATTGTTTTTTTCTAGCTGCTTCAAGGATTTTCTCCTTTGTGTGGTAATTCTGCAGCTTAGCCACTATATTCCGTGGTGTTCTTTCTTTAGGGTCTATTTCAGAAGGAGTTCGATGAATTCTTTCCACATCTACTTTCCCTTCTGTTTCTATTATCTCTGGACAGTTCTCTTTGATAATTTCCTGTAAAATAGAATCTAGGCTCTTTTTTTGGTCATAGTTTTCTGGAAGTCCAATGATCCGCAGATTATCTCTCCTAGATCTATTTTCCAGGTCTATAGATTTTCCCAGTAAGTATTTAACGTTGTTCTCCAGCTTCTCATTTTTTTTGTTTTGTTTGACTGATTCTTGGGTTCTCTGTGAGTCATTCATTTCTATTTGTCCCATCCTGACTTTTAAGGAGTTATTTTCTTCTTTCACAGTTTTTAGTTCTTTTTGTAAATGCCCAATTTCGTTTTTAAATGAATTATTTTGCTCTATTGAATTTTTTTCCATTTCCCTAATTTTTTTTGAGAATTATTTTCTTTTTCCAATTCAGAAATTCTATTTTCTTGAGACTTTTTTATCTTTTCCAATTCAGAAATCCTACTTTCCTGTGTTTTTTTAACCTTTTCTAATTCATAAATTTTGTTTCCCTGCATCTCCTGTGAATTCTTTATTTTTTCCAACTCCAATTTCAGGACGTTGTTATTCTCTATCATAGCTTCCCTTTCCTTTCCCCATTTTTCTTCAATCTCCCTTAATTTTTTAAGAGCTTCTTCTAGGAGAGAGTTATGTGATGGGGGGCAGGAATCATTCCCCTTTGGGTTGTTATCTGCTGTCTCTCTGCTGTTAACTTCCTCAGCGTTGGATACCCGCTCTTTCTCTGTGTAGAAGGATTCTATGGTTTTTCTGTTTTTTTTGTTCATATTTTAAAAATCTTTTGGGGTCTGTCCCTGGGGTAGGAAATTATTTATTTACTTCTTTACCAGCTTCCTCCCAGACCGGATGGATGCAGCCGTTCTAGCGCCTGAGCTAACATAGAGCTCTGGGAGAGAGTTCCCCACCCCCTCCCTGGAAGTGCCTCAGAGGTGACTAGCACTGCTGTGCCCTGAGGACACTGTGTTTTAGCGGCTTCCCTGAGGTTGAGACTGAACAGTAAAGGCGACTCAAAGCCCAGCTTATGTGTCCCGATGGGGCGTGGACGTCTGCAGCAGGTGACATGAAAAGCCCCTGAGCTCAAACTGGAAGTGTCTGCTAGAAACCGTGGTCCCTAGTTCAAAGGTTCTGCTTCTCTGGGACTTCCTGGAGCTGAGTTCCACTCCCTCCAGCTAAACTAGGCAGTGTGTGTTGCCTTGGGCTGTATCTACCCACTTGTCAATCTCTTAACTATACTCAGGAGGTAGCTGAGGCCACGCCCCCTGGTGCCCAGATCTGCTGAGTCACCCCCAGGATCCGGGGAAAATCTAATCTATCTGAATTTTTAAGGTATTTTAGCTTTCTCTTCTGAACTGCTAAATAATTAGCAGAGAAGAGCTAACAGCCTGTGCCAGATTCCTTTATCTCAGTGGCTTCTCTGATCCCAGAGCCCTCCCCAATGCGATCAGCGCTGTATGCTAGCACCCAGCCGTCTGTGCTGGCCTCTCTTCTTCCTCCCCTGGGAACTGACCTTTTCTGTTGAAACTCCAGATTCTCTTCAGCTGGTAAATCGTGCTTCCAGTCCTTGTGGTATCTATCAGTCCAGGGCTTATTTTGAGGCTTAATTTATCTAATTGATTGTGAGGGAGTGAGGACGTTCACAGAGTCGTGTGTTTCTTCTCCGCCATCTTGGCTCCGCCCCCCTCTTTTTTTATTTCTTGTTTGAGTATGCCTCACGTTTGTTGACCTAAGGATTCTGGATAAAGCTCAACAACTCAATCATTTAATTGTTTGGTTCAGAAGGAAAATGTTGAAAAAAAGTAATGAGATCTGGTGGCAAAAGTTTGGAAATTTGGAAGAGAACTGAGTTAATTTTGAATCCTATTTTTGGTAATTTATTAGCTATATAATAGAGCAGCAAGAAGATGTAATAGAGAGAATATTAGGTTGGGAGTCAGAAATACTCATCTTCTTGAGTTCAAACCTGACCTTAGACCTTCACTAGCTTTGTGATCATAAGAAAGCTACCCTTTTTGTCTCAGTTTCCTCATCTGTAAAATGAGCTGGAGAAGGAAATGACAAACCACTCAGATATCTTGCCTAAGAAAACTCCAAATGGGATCACAGGGAGTTGGACATGATAAAAATGACTGAATAACAAGAGCTGCATAATAACCTAAGGCAAGTTATGATGATGATGATGATGATGATGATGATGATGATGATGATGATTCACATTTCTGTAGTACCTTAATATTTGAAAAGTGCTATTATTATTCTCAGTCTTTCTTTAAATAGTTGAGCACTCAATATTTCTCCATTCCAGGCCCAGAACTCTATCCTCTATGCCACTTTGCTTGACCTATAACTGGGCATTTCAATTCTGTAATATATGGAGATGATAATATTTGTAATTGGTCAGTCACTAAGCACTTATTAAGTTAGTTACAATGTGGCAGGCTGTGCTAAGAGCTATGACTACAAACATAAGGGAAAAAAAAAGAACTCTGCATTCCTAGTACTTACATTTTAATGAGGGGGCACAATTCAAACAAGAAGAAGCTGAAAAAGGTGAAGAAGGTACCAATCAAGATGCTGGGGCTTGATGTTAGTAATGAAGAGATGTAAAGCTGTAGGGATAATGTACTTTTGAGGTAAGAACTTTAGAGATGAAATAATCTTTCAGAATGAAATTTTCTGGGACATAATGGAAAAATCTGAATTGTAAAGCTCTTATGAGAAACAGAGTATTTTCAATAAAAAATAAAATCCATTGTTATGAACATTATCATCATCATTATTATTAAGAGAATAAACTCCTTGAGGACAAGGATAGTATTTCATTTCATCTTTGTATTCTCAGTGCTTTAAAGAGGAATATGCCCCTTGAAGGGGCTTAGAAATGCCTGTTTGATTGAACTGAATTAATATCCTAGCTATTTGTCTCTGCACATTGATGGAATGCTTATTTCCCAAATGGTCTACCAGCTTGTAGATTCTCACTCAGTGGTTTCATGGTGGGCACATTTCATTAGGCAGGAACCCAGCAGTAATAATTACCTTTCATTATAACTCCCCAGTGAGCTTTTCCTCTAGTGCCTTCTCTTCACAGATGCTTTCCTAAGCCAGGGTCTACCCACAATACTCTATGATAGGTAGTTTGTTCCAATTCAACAGATGTCGAGTAAGCACTTACTATGTTCCATGCTTTGTGACAGGCACAGGGAAAACAAATATGATAGACAATCTAGTCCCTGTTTGCAGAGAGCTTTCAGTCCCATAGGGGCAGTAACACACACTCACATACACACACACAAATTATTATGAGGAATAAAAAAAAAGGAAACTGAACTGAGGAATTGTAATAGTCATATTTGATCCCAGAGAAAACACACATCCTCTTTTTACTGAACAAAGAGGTGGAGAACTTTGGGAGCAGAATGCTACATACTGTGAATACACCAGTTTGGGGTAATTTTAAAAATGAGTTATTTATTTATTTTTTGCTAAGGGAATTATGGTTAAGTAACTTGCTCAGGGTCATATAGCCATGAAGTGTTAAGTGTCTGAAGCCACAGTTGAACTCAGGTCTTCCTGTCTTCAGGGCTGGTCTTCTATCTACCACATTAACTAGCTGCCCAGGGGTAATTATTATTTTTTTTTTGTTACAATGGCAGATTCAATTATGAGACCAGAGGTTAGAAGATCCTTATATTATAGCATATTTGTTACATTATATTGTATAAAGGAAAGGTGATTAATAAAGCCTAATTTAAAAAAATAGCACGATGGAATGTGTTGAATTTAAAGAAGACACAGTGAAGAATGACAATATATTTGAAAATATATTTTTTACCTGTGAAGATCACTGAAAAATTCAAAAGAGGAGGTCATTTCTGAGGTAGGAAGTCATATAAGTTGGGTTTCAAAGGGGACAATGGAATAAACATTTACATCATGCCCACTATGTGCCAGATACGGTGCTAAGTACTTCATAAATATTTCATTTGATCCCCACAACAACCCTGCAAAGTAGGTAATTTTACTATCTCCTTTATATAGTTGAGGAAACTGATGGCAAGTAGAGACTTAAGTACCTTGCCCAGGGTCACACAGTTAATAAATATTTGAAGCCAAATTCAGTCTTCTTGGATCCAGGCCCAGAATTCTATTTACTGTGGCACTAACTGCTTCTGAGAAAGATTCCAGCATACAAAAATTCAGAGGGATGGGTGCAGTCCAGGAAGAAAAAAAAATCTGACATGCTAATTATCAGAAGCAAGGTGTTCCCTCACACCAACTTTTTATCTAGGCCTTTCTGCTTGGATTGTTTGAAAATGAGTGTGCTGTATAATGTCATTGAAAGAATCACAGAAGCCACAGGGGGTGAGCAGGTCCCTTGGTTTTTACAAATTTTTATAGATTATTTAATTTTGCTTGAGCTTCAGTGAAGTAAATAAGGCATAGCTATTCATATGTGTCTTCTCATTATTTAAAAAAAGATTCCATGACCACAGGCTGTATCCCCAACATCTTCCATCCCTCTTATATTTTTTTTCTGATTTTTCCAAGAGTATCATTGTCCTGTTAGTCAAGCAGTTTCACAAATTTGATGCAACCCTGGAAATCCAATCCATCTCTCTTGAACCAATTCCTTTCAACATACTCTCCAGTCCACCAATCTAGTTCAGAGTCTCATCTCTGGTTCAGAAGATTGCAAATTGCCTCCTAACTAATCTCCCAGCATCAAGTATCCCATACCCCACCTATTCTCTTTTGAAACATCAGTATACTTTTTAAAATTGACACATTTTTCTTTATCTCCAACTCCCCTCATAAAATTAAAAAAAAGAAACAAAAACCAAAACCATTATAACAAACATGCAGTCAAGCAAAACAAATTTTCACACAATCCACAACATTTTTAAAAGGGCAAAGATAACCAAGCCACTTCCTATAAAAGCCATTTATTATAAGCTCTGCAATCAAATTGGAAATCCTATTTGGTATTCAAGTTTCTTCAATATCTGGTTCCATCTTACTTTTCCATCTTTAGTATACATTATTCCTTCTCATATACACTACAGCAGCATCAAACTACTCTTATATAACTCTCTGTCTCCATTTATTCCCCCATATATGGAATGTAATTCTTCCTCACTTCTTTTTACAATGCTAATTTTCTTCAGAGCTTGACTAAAGTATCATCCTCTACATGAAGCTTTCCTGATTTCCCCAGATATTGGAAGTTTCCATATGAAAATTTCCATATGCATTTATTTTGAATCTAATTATATATGTAAACATTGCTTACTCTGATATAATGAAAATTTCTTGTGGTCAGTCATTTTTTCATTTTTGTATCCTTACCACCTAATACAGTGCCTCTTAACCTTCACCTCCACATTGAATCTTCTCCATTATATGGATAAACACCATAGGCAAGCATGCATTTCCCTGTTTAATGTCTCATCATATGTTTATGATTAGAAGGTTATTGAATAAAAGTAATTTTGATTTTTGTTAAAGCCCTGGATCTCAGAATCAACTGGAGTCAGGATAAGTAAAAGTCTTTATTCTTGGACTTTTGTGGTCAAGGTCAGGGAATTAGATCTAGCAATCTCCACATCTTCTTTCTCTCTCTCCACCTCCAAGAGAATGAATCAATCTCCTCCTCCTACTGCACCCACTGATCTCATTTCCCCTTCTTTGTTCACCCCCACTGATTGAGCCCCCACAGAATAATTAAGTAGGTTCCTCCTCCAAACATGTGGGAATAGAGAATTGTCCAATTGGCGATTAGCCTCATGTGCTAGATTACCTTGCATCTGCTCAGTTCTAGCCCTTTACAGATTTTGATGTATAGCTGGGTGACACATTGCAAGAGAGCTTTTATTTTAAAATTTATGATGTGAAAGAAAACATAGATCTCCCACTCTAACGAAAAACAAAACAAAACAAAACAAAACAAAAAAATGAAGTTTAAGAAAGAGACAGACAGAGAGATTCAATCTGTATTCAGACAGAATCAATTCCTTTTCTGGGTTTTTCACCACAAGTCCTTTACAATTGGGGATCATTGTACTGCTGAAAATAGCAAAGTCATTTATACCTGATCATCCCAGAATATTGCTGTTACTTTGTATGTAGTACATTTCATCTTGCTTCAGTTCATGGAAGACTTTCCAGGTTTTTTTTTTTCCCCCCTGAGAACATTTTGCTCATCATTCCCATAGAACAATAATATTAAATCACAAACACATAACACAATTCATTCAGTCATTCCCCATTTGATCAGAATCCCCTTAATTTGTTTTCCCTGAGAAGAGGTCATTTTATCTCTTTTTTTAAAATGTCTTTTGGTATTCATGCCTATTAATGGTATTGTTAGATCAAAGAATATGCTAGAATTTATAGTCTTTTGAGCATAGAACATATCTTTTGATTATTTATCAAGTGGGGCATGGCTCTTATGTTTTATAAATTTGAACTCAGTTCCTTCTGTATTTGAGAAATGTCTCAAATGAGACTTTATCAGAGAAACTTGTTGCAAGAAAGCTTTTAAAACAGTTTTGCTCTACTAAATCAAAAACTCTGTTATAATCAATCAACAATAAATACAGTAGAACTTAGTTTTCTCTACATATTTTTAGTCAATTGGATGATGGTAAAGACGTGATCACACTAGGATATCTCCTATATTCCCCGATAATGCCTTCACTGAAATGCCCTAGATATGTCTCATAAAATTTTCCAATAGACAAGAAATTAAGAAAATAAATTGGGGCAACTAGATGACACAGAATAAAGGATTGATGGTGGAGTCAGAAGGCCCTAAGTTCAAATCTGGCCTCAGATATGTACTAGCTGTGTAACCCTTAGCAAGTCATTTAATTGCCTCTTCTCTTCCCCCCAAAAAAGGAACTAAAAAAGAATATAAGTTGCTGACATACTCTTGGACATTCCCCAGTATTTTTCATATTATTTTCCCCACATCTTTATTATCTTCGTTTCTTCAGATTATATATGAAAGAAAGCCTTCACAATTGAGTCTGATTGTGTATACTTGATCCAGTTTAGATGCTTTCCCCATATTTTAGCTTGATTGCTATTTCTAATTGTGTTATAAGGACTTTGGTGTGTGTGTGTGTGTGTGTGTGTGTGTGTGTGTGTGTGCATGTGTTCGAGCAAATTTGCATAGTTCATTTTATTTTATTTAGAATTGGTAAGGATAAGGCATAGTCCTTGGTCTCTCCAATTAATTTTATAGAAACCAAAAAACTCTTCCATGGTTGTACATTTGTGCCCTGGAATAAAGAAACTGTGCTATTTCATCATTACTTGAAAAACTCAAAGCACAAAGAAAGCACACACCATTTTGGATTTTCTCCCTTCCCTTCCCCAATTGTATTCTCTGACTTACACAAACAGTTTTCTTTGATGAAAGCATGAGCTTCTTAGGAGTCCTTTAGATTCTTCATGCCAGTGTTGTTATTTGTTGTTTAACTGTCAAAGGGTGGTTGGGGAACTCTTCCTTCTATGAACCTCTAATTGTTAGCAAGCTAACTTTGACTACTGAAGATGGATTTTCTGAAATTATTGGTTACTCTTTGTAACTTGATATTTTTGTGATCAACCTCTCAGCTAGAGCCTCATTCTTCAAGTTAACTACTGTTTGTTTTCTTTAGCATGATACAATATAGTTAGGACAGTGTCTGGGAAAACAGCTTATGGAATGTTATTTCTAACAGAAAGCTCAGAGTTGATCAGATCTGTCACATCTACTTTTTCTCTGCCAGCATGAAAAGTCTGATATTCACTTGGCTGTAATGATTAAAGATGACATAAGTCCAAGCCAGTTCCTCATAGATAAGAATCTGGGGTGTCAAAATATATTTGAACAAACATATATATTTAAGATGAATTTTACTGTTTCTGGATTTAAAAAAAAAAAAAAAAAAGTACTGGTGTCTGAAGAACAAGGTTTCTTTTAATCTAAATACACACACCAACATGCACAAACGCATATTCACACATCACGATCTCATTTTTTGAAAATTACATTTTGGAGCTAGGATTACCATTAGATTCAAGGATTATAATAGTATTTTAGGGCACACAGTTTTATAGTACTCTGCTATTTACCTCTGTTAATTGATTACTCAGTTTTATAGTTCCTAAATTTACTCTATAGTTAAAATTGTCCTTCTTAAAATACCATTAATCTAGATTTTATTTAATATTTCCTTATATTTAGTAGAAGTGGACACTTTATGAGATGTATAAGATTTTTTTCATTAATGTCTTCTGCTTAATGTCCTTATCCCTCATGGAGATGATAATGGATTCTCAAATTCTCATGAAACAGAAAATCTGTTAGGTCCTATCCAAAGCTTTTCAGGATAGGTCAGATAGTAAGAAGTGTTTCTTTTAACTGAAAGATCTTAAATAAATTGAGAGAAGGAAATCATCAAAATGATTTGGTACTGAATAAAAAAAAAAAACAGTGGTTAATCATTGGAACAGATTAAGTATACAATGTTTGACAAGACCTATTGGGAAAACCAGAAAGCAGTCTGGCAGAAACTCCAAAGAAAATCAATATAATCATAATTAGGAATTCAGGAAACAGGGAATTTCTTGAATTCAGTATCTTCATCAAGCTTTGATGTGCCTTGATTGGCTTCGATTTAGAAATCAGGATGGAACAGGTTTAGCAGTATCATGGACATGTTATTTTCTTTACTAATTTTCATTTTAAAAAAAATTTCTTTTTTTTTCTTCAGGTTTTTTCCTTCCCCCTATCCATCTCTCTTTCTCCCTTATGGTGGCTCCTGCAAGCCGCTTAAACACCTCTAGTGACCCTCAAAGATAAAAAGGTTATTCACTTCTTGCTCTACAGTGTTTTCCACTTACAACATCTCCCACTCCTAGAGAGTGAAGCTAGGCCTTCATTTTAATTATTTTGAAGAACGCAATCATCTTGGAGGGAAAAGAAAAATGAAGATAACTTGAAGGTTGTGGAAGAAATGTTTTCTAATTCAGCACAACTGACAAGAATGATTTATATCCTTAGACTTCCCAAACTGTTTACATAAGTTATCACATCAAAAATTCTCAAGGATCCCCTCCTCAAGGATTTCCCATATTAACCTGAAAAACATGAATAACAAAATTTCTTTTCCATATGATTTTAATTAATGGATTTTCCTCCCTCAAAGTAAGTGTTAAAAATAGCAAGGCTAATTTGATTTTGGAATGTTTCTAGGTCTTTTAAATGTCAGTGGTCTTCCCTGTTATAATTTATTTCCATTGCAAACCTTAATAAAAACTCAATCAAGTAGAATAACCTCATAATTTGGTGTGGAATGGAGTCCATTTGTAAATAACTTAGTTTAGGTGCTTGGGTAGTAAAAATGTATTACATTTTCCACCATTATGCCTTCCCATTTCCCCTAAGGTTTTTCCTGCTTGATTTTACTTTTTGGACTCTCTGAACATGTTAATTACCTTCTTAAAAAACTTTTTTAAAAGTCTCTTATTTTTAGCTTCAGCTATGGGCCATTTCTATATTTAGTTTCAGGTCTTTTATTATATGACTTTTAGGATGATGGTTTGCACCCATATAAATCTTTCCTCACAGGCCACTTAAAGCTCCAATATCTCCAAAAAAATTCTTTGAATGAAGCCAACTAAGCTATTTTCTGTTTTTTTTTTTTAATTCAAATTTATTTTCAAATTCAATCTTTCCCTCTACTCCATTTTCCTCACCAAGAAAGCAAGAAAAAATAAAATTCCTTTGACAAACATGCATAGTTAAGTAAAGCAAATTTCTACAATTGCCATTTCCAAAAATGTCGAAATCTGAACTCAGTCCAGTACTTCTTTACCTTCCCTATTCGCTTTCTACTTCTTGAAAGTACAACTGCCAAGGATTTTCCAAGAATTTATCTTTAATTTTTTTTGCCTGTCACCATTATCTCTAATCAGAACATATGGTGGATTAGTTGATTAAAAAATAACAAAATCTCTTTGGGAGGCAACTCTTATGTTGGTTGGTCAACCTATCTGTGGCGCCACAAATTGAAGAAGACATCTGTACTCCTAGACAAATGAAAACATGTTTTATTTACAAGAAAAAAATCTGTACACTGTGCATACTTAAAAATATACAAAACCAAAATAGAAAATATCAAAGAGTTAAAATGTATACAAACACTGTTAAAATGTGACTCCCGGAAAACCTCAAGCTTTAATTAGTTTGAAGAGTACACATTTCATTTAAAAAATCATCATACAAAAAAACCCTCAAAGCTGTTAAAAAAGTACACTGGCTTCTATTTGAAGAATTTAATAACTATGTGCCATTTAGAACAAAACAAGACATGAGATATGGTAATGGGCATAAGGTTTTTACACAACTAACCCATCAGGAACCTTTTTTGTTTGAACTGACATCAGTAAAGATAACTATTTTTTTCCATGTAACCAATATACATTAACCTCCCATAAGCCTACAAAAAGCCATGAGTTACAAATAAACTTCTCTTCAAGGATTAAAATAGGGTACCCTGATGTCTGACAAGGCATTTTAAACACAAATTATACTGGTTAGCATTTAAACACCAGTAATACACTTTAAAGCTACTATCAAAATGTTTCTATCAAGACTGTTCTACCATCATCAAAATCCATAGCACGTCTCCTTCTTACCTTTAAAAAACAACAGCAACAACAAAGGCATGACAATTACTTGATTATTTTGATTTGACTTGAAATCAGTATAAATGGGAATTCTCAAACGGATTTCAAAAGTAGAATTATGAAAGAGAAAAGGAGGAAACATAAAATGCATGTGTGTAGATATGTGCGTATACAGTTATGACAGTTATGACAGTTATGCAGTTATATCTACATTCACATTTTTATAAAATGATAGAAATATCCAAGGTGATATTTTGATCCCACCAACCAAAACCTAGAGAGAAATGTGTCAGGTTTTTTTATTAAGAAGTTTGATACAATCTCCAAAACAATTAAGACTTTATCTTCTTGAATTTACAGAAAAATACCTTAATTTACCTATAGGCTAATACCCAAGTGGTGATATTAGAAAACCTGCATGACTTTACAATGGAAACATGTATGAAATATGTACTAATTCTAGTACATTATTTACTTAATATAGCTCCCTCAATTCATCATGCAATCACAGGAAACTATCCACAAATATCAGAAAATAAGAATTTCATTTAATCAAGCTCTCTGAACTATTAGATAAAAGGTGGGAGGCAGCTTGTCAAAGTAGCTGGTCTTAAAGTGAAGAAGATCTTTATATTTATTCTACCTCCGACATTAAGTAGCTGGGAGACCATATTCTCTAACTCCTAAGCAACTCAAATCACAAGTTCAGATCAGTGTATAAAAATACACATTTACCTATCTTTATGCTCATTTTAGTTTCATAGTTTCCATACCAAAATCAAAATGGAAACATTAAGAATTTTGTAGTATATGAAATTCATATGGATTTTTTAAAAATATGAATTCTTGAAGGAACTACATTATATATCACATGCATCAAATAAGATCCAAATTGGGCTCATCAGCTTTTACTTAATGTTATTCATAGGGAAAAATAATGTTTAAAATTCTGTATCATTCAAGAGCTTGTTTTAATGGATTAAGACTACTATTATAACCTCTTCAATAAGAATGAACTTGCTTGAGTTAGGCCTTTAATAGACTATTTTTGCATTTCAGATTAAACATTTGTTTTTGCTGTCCAGTCACACATAATATTGAACCAAAAGAGGAAGTAGAGGAAAGAAATCTGGTGTAGTAAAATACTTTCCCACTGTGTTGGTCTTCTTTTTTTTCCCTTTTCTTAATTTGAATGGCATTAAACAAAAGCAGCATGCCAGTGGGAAAATTGGATTTTGTTGAAATACTGATGACATTTCAAAAAACACTGAGGGCTTGTTAGCTTAATTCCATGAGAACTTTGTTTTTTTTTTTTTTTTTTTTTTTTTTTTTTCTAGAAAGGGCTGTAATCCAGAAAATCTGGCTAGATGGTTTGGCTACAATTGTTGGGACAATCTATATTTACAATTTTGGGGGGTGGTAAGAGCAATAAGAACAATGTCATTCTTTTGGCAAAAGAGGAGAATGTCATTTATTGAAGGTCTTACCTTCTGATGCTTCCTTCCTTAATCTTAGCACTTCCTTCTTATTACATTCTATTCTACATTTTTGTATTCTTATAGAATACTTTCTTCCTTCTAGATATAATTTCCATGAAAAGAGAAATTAAATGGTAAGCAAATATTAAACATAATGAGTATTTTTCAAGTATTAGATTGTTAAGAGTATCAGGACAGTTAGTTGTTCAGCTGTGTCTCAATCTTCATGACCCCAATTGGAGTTTTCTTGGCAAAGACACTGCAGCAGTTTGCTATTTCGTTCTCCAGCTCATTTCACACAAGAAAAATCTGAAGCAAGCAGGATCAAGAGATTGGAGCAAGGTCACACAGCCAACAAGTGTCTGAGGCTAGATTTGAACTCAGAAAGATGAGACTTTCTGACTGTTGCCTGGCACTCTTGTTGATTATGCCACTGGAATAGGACTTCTGTGTTTTGACAAACTGATAAAATTAATAACTTAACAAATACTGCTCATCTGAATTGCATCTTGAAGTTCCAATTGTCTTTTTATGTAATTATTCTTTTTAAAACAAGGACACTTAACCTGGAGGGTCTGTAAACTTTGAATGAGGAAAAAAAATAAACATTTTCATTGACCTCTGGTTTCCTTTTTACTGCTATGCAATTTATTTTAGTTTAAAAAAAACATTACTGTGGGAAGGGAATTTTAGGTTTTTCATCATGCTACCAAAGGGGTCTATGACATGAGAAATGGTTAAGAACCTCTGAACTACAGAGATAATCTAGATATATTAAAGCATATTATACACAGTCACATTTTGACTTGCCTGCTTTTCACCCACTTCTGATATTAACACAACTTCTACTTGATATGGCTTAGGACATTGTATTCATTCAAGTTTTATGAGAAGAACAATATTGTAACAAAGATGTATATATTCATTTATTTTACCATATACTGATGGAAAAGGCATATAATAGAAAAAAGGCAATGTTGTTTCTATTAAATAAATCAGAGACACACTGTTAACAACTTTATAATTTCTCCTCTTGTTCTGGCTAGTGTGACTAGTGTATGCTGTGTAGTGGAAACAAAGTGCAAAATATTAAAATTTATGGGATTTGCATCAGCTTCATTTCTTGAACTGGAAAGGAACAGGAGAGCCAGTGTTAGAGAAAAATTAAATGAGTGTGATGCACTTTTGTCCTCTCTTAAATAGAAAGAAATATTATATAACTTTTCCTTGAAACTTCCATGGATTTCTGCAACACACTGCAAATACAAAGGTTCTACCAATCTGGGTAATACCAGAATTACCTATTAAGTTTAATAGAGAAATACTTAGCTATATATTAGAGAGCCGAATGATTCAGTAGTTCAAATCTGGGCATATTCAGCCAATTTTGTACTGAATTATACATCATATTTTGGGGATTGTCAACAAAATTTGGTTCCCAACTGTTTTTAAAACCAAGGGTCTTGAAAATCTAACATTTCGCATTGAAGGTTTTATTATATTGTCTAGTTTTTTTTTCTTCCTTTTTTCAATGATTTTGAAAGTAATTCTTAAAAGATTAATTAATAAAACAAAATGTTAAAATTAAGTGACACCTATTAATTTTCTTTAGGATTTATAAATGTGAAATTAGCCTAAATGATCAAATTCTTCTCATCAATGAAGAGTTTGTCCTTGGTAACAATGATGTCCAAGAGAAGCAAGTCAATACACATTTATAAAGCACCTATTATGTGCTAGGCACTGTGCTAAGGCAATGTAGCATAGTTATTAGAGGTTAGTAAAAACTTGGATTCAAGTCCTGTCTCTGACAGATAATAACTGTGTGACATGGGCAAACCCATAGATGACCCTCCAAATCTTTTAAGTTACAGGACTGTTGATCTGCATTATTGAAGGGAGATTTCCACACTAAGAGTTTCCCAGACTAACAAAATGATGGCTTCAGGCAAAAACAAAACAAAACAAAAACCAAAAGAATCCAGGAGCAACATAATGCAAAAGGGGAAAATTGAAGAGATTAATTTAACAAACAGGAACTAAAAATGCCAAATACCTCAACAGAACAAAACAAAACAAACCACTAAGGTTGTATAACTGTGCAAAATAAACCCCTTGACATTAAGCTCAAATCAAATTTAAAAAATTCTATTCTAGTAGAAATATTTTCCCTCAATTTCAGTGGCCTTAAGTCAAAACTCTCATTAAACAAAAATTTATTGGTTTAAATTCTACTGAAAATCATTAATGAATAACAGGGGTAGTCTGCTACTCAATCAGCTTTCTGCTGAATAGCTTAATTAAGCAGAGAAGTGTTATTAGTTAATCATCATTTTTGCTGAATTTAATCTTATTATACTACTGACAAATCAATCCATTAAAGGACTGAACATTTTCTACTAACTCACCTAAAACTCAGACACTTGGTCAAGAGAATGTGTTTTAATTAAACTAGTACTATCACTGGTAAAGTGAAATCTGAGTGATGGCTTTCAGGTATAGGAAGGTATCAAACAGATAAAGCTAATTAAGGAATGCCATCCAAATGACTTTATATTTGCCTTCTAAAGCTGATGTGGTTATTTCATAGGTGGAAAATATCATCTTTTTATGCTATGATAAAACATAACATTGAGTCAAGCACTTTTTTTTTAGAACCTTTAAAATTAAATCATTTAAGCCTATTCTGAGGTAGTTACTTGTTTCACTACTACTCCCAGTTCAAGGATGAATAATGTGAGACTGTCTTAGGTCAACCAACTATTAAATATTGGATTTGTAAACAAATCTCTCCTCACTCCAAGACCAGAACTCCTATAACTATACAATAGTGTCCTTTAATGGTGATTGTATTTGAAAACAGAGGTAATCTCCAAAGCAAAAAATTATTAACATATTGAATGAAAATTTCCTTCTTCATATTTAATAGGCTTGCCTAGTTGTGGAAAAACAATGTGTTCATATTATTTCAAATTTGTCTTTATGGTTTTGTAATGCTGTTAAAATAAAATGTATTTACTGAAATTGAGTTTGGCTTTCCTAACATTTACCTGCAAAGAAAATCAGTTGAAAGTCAATGCATATCAAAGTAGGATGACTAGGAACATAAGATGACCTGCAAAAATCTGATGAGAACATTAAGCATTGAAGTGGGAAGTATTCTTTATATGTAAATGATAAAGTTGCTCTACATTTCATTTATTCTATACTATCAATAGGTCAGACCCAGATGATATCAGTCCAAATGAAGAAATAAAATAAATATTGCCTTCTTTACTCACTTGCCTGAATATAATTGTCAGCATGGAAAAATAATTACAAATCAGTTATAAAGCAAAACCTTGGTTATAGCAATTAAGACATATATGCGAGTGAACTAATTTTTTTGTGTAAATCAATGACTGTTTTTTTTTTTTTTACATTTTATCCTTTGATATTTCCTTATTCCTTTAAGAAAATATTCCTTTAAGAAAGCAATAAAACAAATTCCCTGCAATAAAGTAGATACTAACCCTTCCTTGTACAGAAGCTGCTTTGGAGACCTGCCTTCTTTCAGATTCCTAGAAGTTTATTTTACTTGGTTTTAGAAATTCAATTATGTAGGCCATTGAGCAAAAAATTTGGGTAATAAAAGGGACTAGAGATTAGCAGAGGCATGTGAAGGCCTGACAACACATGACTACTTCAGTCAGTTAAAAAAAAAAAAAATCCCATTTAAATGAGAATTCAGTAATTGATAAAAAAAGAGCCAGGATTTTTTTAAAATTTTTTGGAAGAATGAAGGGGAGAAGTGAAAGTATGTATGGAATAGTTGTGTTGTGTTTTCTTGAGGCTTATGTGCATAAAATTTTGTGATTATTTATGGGTGGTGATGGTAAACTTCTATTTTTTAAGATTGACATTAATGTATATGTATATAAAAGCTGGTTTGCCTTTGAGAAATTGGCATTTTCGAATTGATCCCAAACTGCTTGTCACTTGCAAAAGCTTATTTCTTAAACACAAATATAAATATTATCTTAGTAATAATCACCAAGTAATACATGACATGTCATAGAAAATGAAAAGTACCAATAAATCAAAAGACAACTGAAAAACATGGCATGCAAAAGCAGGTTACAGAATGTTCCTAATGATGATTTATATTAAATAAATGGCATTTAAGATTACCCAGAACTGGGGAAAATGGTGAGCCACCTGGAGAACAGAAATGAGAGACAATAGATGGATACATTAGGAGTTAGCTGCTGTTAATAAGATATTTAAAACAAAACAAAAAATATAATAAAGGTCTCTAGAAATTTGGGTATAGCCACTGTGGGTTTTTTTTTTTTTTTTTTTTTTTAAGAATTGATAAGTATAACACAGGATAAGAAGTTATGAAAAGGCTACCATCTATATGGCTGAAGGAAATAACCTCACTGATGATATCAAAAATCTGTGTATAACCATTTCCCAATATCAGTTATATTTTTAAAAATATGATTGAAATAAATCTGAAAATTAGCATGTGTGGTTTGGGAAAACATAAACATTTTCTGATGTGTCACATTCACAGAAATACATTGATTTTTTTCTTTCTAGCTATACCATTTAGTATCTTTCTTGAGCTAAGCTTTACTGTTAATATATTCCTTTAACTATTTGCAAAGCAGTAATAAATATTCAATGGCTTAGGAAGGGAAGATTTCTCATGCCTACTTCTAAATTACAGTTTAAAGACTCAAGACTATGTTGGTCTAAAATATATCTTCAAGTATTTTTTGTTGTGTAGAGTACAACAGTAGTACCTTATTGCACATTATTTCTGGCAAATCTTTTTTTTTTTTTCATTTTTCCTTTCCTTCTCTCCTTCCCTTTATCCCTTCCTTCCTTCCTTCCTTCCTTCCTTCCTTCCTTCCTTCCTTCCTTCCTTCCTTCCTTCCTTCCTTCCTTCCTTCCTTCCTTCCTTCCTTTCTCTTTCTTTCTTTATTTCCTTACTTCCTTTCTCGTTCTTTCTTTCTTTCTTTCTTTCTTTCTTTCTTTCTTTCTTTCTTTCTTTCTTTCTTTCTTTCTTTCTTTCTTTCTTTCTTTCTTTCTTTCTTTCTTCTCTCTCTTTCTTTCTTTCTTTCTCTCTTTCTTCTTTCTTTCTTTCTTTCTTTCTCTCTTTCTTTCTCTCTCTCTCTTTCTTTCTTTCTTTCTTTCTCTCTTTCTTCTTTCTCTCTTTCTTTCTCTCTCTCTCTTTCTTTCTTTCTTTCTCTCTTTCTTTCTTTATCTCTCTCTTTCTCTCTTTCTTTCTTTCTCTCTCTCTCTCTTTCTCTCTTTCTTTCTTTCTCTCTCTCTCTCTTTCTCTCTTTCTTTCTTTCTCTCTCTCTTTCTTTCTCTCTTTCTTTCTTTCTCTCTCTCTTTCTTTCTTTCTTTCTTTCTTTCTTTCTTTCTTTCATTCCTTCTTTCTTTCTCTTTCTTTCTTTCCTTCCTTCCTTCCTTCTTTCGTTCCTTCCTTCTTTCTTTCCTTTCTTCCTTCTTTTCTTCCTTTCTTCCTTCTTTCCTTCCTTTCTTCCTTCCTTTTTTTCCTTCTTTCTTTCTTTTTTAAGGATTTGGAAATTGATCAGATTCAGGACAGCTGATAGCCCGAAACCCTGGCAGGATTGCTTTCCCCTTTCGGTAAAGGTCATCCCGGATGCCTTTGTTTATCCTCTGCACCAGGAGCTTCTCATAGAGCAGAGGATGGTAGGCCCCCAGAGTGCAGGCCGCATCATAGTATAGTTCATGATAGTGGCAGAGGTCAGTTTGTCGTACAGATGGAATGTACTCATACACGTGTACTTCTCTGCACAGCGACATCATGATAAGTATTCCTGAAAGGGAAAGAAAAAAAATCAGATCCATTTTGACTGAAGAGGACTTGAATGGGTAAGGATTTTATGATTGGCAAGAAACTTATTCCAGCAGATCAGAAGGTGAGAGCTGGAAGTAACCTAAAATAACATTTTCTCTGTCTCTTCATAGAATCAGAAATTTAGAATTAGTTCAGAAATCATCTGCTCCAACAACCCCATTTAAAGATGAGGAAACTGAGGTCACAGAATAGAATCATAAATAAAGGTCATAATATATAATAATAAATAAAATCATAAAAAAACTGGAAGGCACCTCATACTTCATTTGGTACAATCCCCTCATTGTATGAATAAGGTAATTAAAGATTAGAGAAATTAAGATTACACAAATACCAACTAATAGAGGCAGGTTTAAATCCAGATCATCTGAAACCAGGGTCATTGGTCTTTCCACTATATAACCCTCACTTCTTCCTGCCATCTCAACATTATCACAATTGATTATTTCTATTATGGGATTTAAACAAAACTGCTGTGTGATTACAATATTAAATACTAGGAGAAGAGGTTAATACTAATAAATGGGAATCTTAGACCCAAGACAAATAGTGTTATGGCTAAGATTGAGACACTGTTATTGCTTCTAGCTCTACAGGATAATTCACATTTATCTTCTTTCCACTCACATGACCACCATTTGAGCTCAGACCCTCATCACCTCTTGTCAAGACTTTTGAAATAATCTCCTCACTGATCATCCTGGATTCATTTTCTTCCCTCTTATCCATCTTCTACATAATTGGAAAATTAATATTCCTAAAGGACAAGTCTCTCTCTTACTCAGGAAGGTCTAGATAATCCCTATTTGTTTCCACAAGATATGAATTCCCATTCTTTAACAAAAAGTTTGACAGTCTAATTCCAATCTACCTTTCTCTGTTGTCTCACTTGTTTCCTATCCATGAAATTCCATTTCCTATCCCCAAGCTCTATGCCTTCAATATCCCCCTCCTCAGCTCTGTCTCATACAATCCCTCAATCTCTATGCAAATGACTCTTCCTTTAGGAAGTCTATTCTGATTCCTTAGCCCCTTCCCAGCCCCAGTAGCTACTGCCCACCCTGCTGGAAATTTCTTTGCTTTAGTTTTGTGCATAAACACATTGTTTTCTACAATAGAACACAAGCTCTTTGAAGCAGGCATTGTTTTTGCTTTTATCCATAGAACCTATCACAGAGTGGTACACAGGAATGTTTACTGAATGATGTGTTTATCTCACTGTTTGTTTGTTTTTTCTTCTCCTTTCAGTTTTACAAGTGTTTCCTCATCCTCTTCCATTGCCAACCTGCTTCATCTGCCCCTGATGCTTCACTGTGCCCTTCCAAGGTGGCAGTGATTCAGCTTGGTCAAAGAAAAAATAGGGAAGTGTCATGTACTGTTCAAGATCTTCCAGAAGTCAATGAAAAACAGCTGTGCCTCCTGGGCCCAGAGTGCAGTGTGGGCCCAGCCTCAGAACATCCACCAGAGAAGATGGAGACTCCTTTGTCTAAATAAGCTGTTTCCCATTTTCATTTTGTCCCACTCAAATAGGCTCAACTAATATTGATAGTATCGATAACCTGCATGCTGTTTTCTTGACTTGAATAGCTTGTATATTTTGGATTTTTTATTTTTTGTTAAGAGATCGCTGAAAAAAATATGTATTTTGTCCCTTGGTGATGAGTGTACTCCATGAAAAATGGTGAAACAAGGTCTCTAAGTTATGGTTTGTTGTTATTACTTGTCCTTTGTTCCTGAAGAATGCCAAAGACATCATGAGGGTGATATCTTGATTTGTTCATGTACTGCATTTGAGTGAGATACAACTGTGCAGTGATCAGCCTTGCTCTCTTCTCCAGAGTTAGTGGAGCCTAGTGTCTAGTGACAAAGGTCAGGACAACTGGCAGTGCCCCAAAGAAGCAGGAGGTTCTGAAAGTTTTGTGTTAGAATTTAGCTTAATAAAATATGGCTATTTGATGGTTAACACAAGAGGTATTGCTGAGATGCAGGGACTGACCATCATACCTCTCCCAAGTGGGTCCTTTAATGAACTAGTCATTAAAAATGATGGGAGAAGGATTAGATTAATTGTCTAATATTACCCTAAGCAATTTTTCTGGAGGGTGAAATATCACCCTGTCTTTTGCTTAGTGAAAGGGAATTGTTTTATTTATTAGACTTGTGATTTCATCATTGCAAGAAATTGAGGCAAGAAAATCCCTTTACTAGTAGCAACTAGACTGCAACTTTCAATCTTAGAAAGTTGGTGTGAGATAATGAGAAGTTCAAAGGATTGTCCAGGGTCATGTGGCCATGCGTCAAAAGAAGGATTTAAACTTAGGTCTTCCTTATTCTAAGGTCAGCTCTCTATTCCCTATTCCACTCGGCAGCTTACTATTCACTATTCCACTCAGCAGCTTACTTAATATAAATAAGTATGATAGTAAATTCAAGGAATTTGGAATTTAGAATACATTTCTATGTATGATTTAGGCAGTGATTCTCTTAGATACTTACTTGAAGATTGCTAGATACTATGCTTAGGAGAAAAAGGAAGCTTGGAAACCTCACTTAGAATGAACTTTGGACTAGTTACAGTGGTCACTAAACACAAAATCGATTGTGTAGACTTAGTCTGGGCAGCTAAGTGCTTGGGTGGATAGAGTCTTAGGCCTTAAGTCAGGAAGACTCATCTTTAAATAGAATAAAGTTAAAGTTAAGTTTCTAATGCAGCCAATTTGCATGAATGAGTCTATACTAAATATTCTATTGAAAGAAAGAAATGTTGAATCTTTGTTTTGTCATTGACTACCTGGGTAACACTAGGCAAGTCCTTTAACTTCCTTGGATGTCACGTTTTCCTTAGCTATAGGTACAGATGGGAAACTGAGAATAGGTTTTTTGAGATCTCTTCCAGTTCTAGAAGTAAAATGTTAAATTATTTTTGGGATATGGGGACAGAAATTTGAAGACACCTGCATCTTACTTGGAGAAAATAAATTTGGTTTGGATAGATCCTGTCACATTGAAAAAAGGTAGTAGGAATATTTACTATTAGCTGAATTTACATTTATGGAAAGAAATTACAAAAACTTAGCAATCACTTGAAAATCCAGAGATGAAAATTAAACTGATATGCTTCAGTGATATCTAAAAACTAAACTTTACTACTGAGATTTGACATATGGAGTATAGTGGGCAATGAAGGAGAAATTAGAAAACAAATAGCTTTCAGTTAATGTCAGAGATGGCTTTCCTGAAAAATACTGTTTTTTTAAAAAATCATACTTAAAAGGAAAAAAAATAACAAAAGCAAGTTGATGAAAAAACACACAATCTTGTCTTTATCATTACCCTCTCAGCATTATGGAAATTAAGAACCTCAAAATTTATTCATCTGTAAATATTACAAAATACAGGTATCAATGGGGGTTAGTTAGAATTGTGATATCTCCATCTGAAAAATGTGCATAAATTTTTTTGGTCTCTTTTTTTGGTTAAAAAGTCTAATTTTTTTTCTTTTATGGCATATTTTCCATACCTTATTGTAAAATTTGGGTTTAGTATTTGGTCATAGGCTATATTTAGGTCAATGTTAAGAAAAATACTATATGAAAAAGGAATTTTAAAAGAAATACGACAATCAAAAGCACTGAAGGAGAAGAGGTATATGAGCAGAGATATACTCCTAGTGGAAAGAGGAAGAAGTGGTGAAAGAATAGTTACCAGCAGGATGGTAGTAATTTCTTATGCCAATCCATGATATATTAAAACTTTTATGGGAAAAAGTTGTCATGGAAGGGATAACTATCTCATCCCTCATAGGATGGTGTAGGAATTAGCAATGATAATGTAATTTATAATCATTAAAAGACAAAATGGAAAGAATATGGCTATTTTAAAATTATTTCCCTCATATTTGTTCAGCAGAAGGCTCTTGATATGGACAACAGTTCAGCCTCTATTCATGCTAAAAGAAAAATCTGAATATGCAAGTAGTTTTCCTCTATCTTTTCCAGTAGTTCCTACATGATTCATAAAATGGATATCATTTTGTACTGCACTATTCAATTAAGGAGAATAATAGTCTTAAAGGAACTTGTATAAAAATGTTTTGTTTTCTAAGTAATCAAGTTTTGGTTCCTAAAGTTTTTAATACTGATAAAAATCTAAACATTTTAAACACTACTTTTGGTAGATATAACAATTTAGAAGTTTTGTGGTATGGTTTCAAATCAATCAAATGGATAGAGTCATGCTTTGGGGATTTGGCAAGCTGTTGAAAACCTTTAAACAGAATTAAATTAATGTTAAGTTTCTAATGCAGCCAATTTGTATGAATGAATCCATACTAAAGATTCTATTGAAAGAAAGAAATGTGTTAATTTCTTCTGGGCAATTTTAATGACTCAAGAGGATTTCATTTGCCAAAATGCATCTGTGAATAGTGCATTATGCTTGTTCTTAGCAGACTAATTTTTTAAAAAAGCATCCAGATTATTTATAATAAAATGTTTCAGAATGAGTATAAAAGATGCTTTAATAAAATAGATTAAAACATTTGAAAGTGTATTTATAAGACTGAGATATCTTTGCTCATTTCTGACATTATAAATATTTTCTTTTTGTCTTATTAACTTGTTCTTGTTTGCTTAAAATTTACAAATAGACATACTAACACACAATTTCTATGGGCTAAACTGGTTAGATTTTCTGCTGTATGTGTACATATGTTTATATATACATACAAAATTACAAATATATGTATGTGGTTACATAGAAATATAGACACAATTATATTCATAAAGATATATGTATATATACACAATAAATAAATGTATCATGAATTTATATATAGTATAAAAAAGTCCCACACTAAAATATATAATACATTTCTAGAACAACACATCTACTTGTAAAAAAGGGAAGTGGAAAATTGAGAGATTATCTGAATAATTCAGGCTGATACAAATATTTTCAGATCAGCTGTTATGACATTTACAGCAAACTGTCTGACCTGAATTGTCTAAATATCACTAAATCTAATTCAGACTAATAGGTGGGTAATAATAATTGAATTACAGAATTGCTTTAAGGAAGCCAAAAAGAGCCCCTTTGGGATCCATTTAAAATGTTCAGCTAGAACTGGTGCTAATTAGATATCAATTCAATATATGTAAATGAGTGTTTCTAAAAATGGGTGAAAATAATATATTCTAGAAGGGTCTAAAGAATTTCTTTTCCATCTTGCTTCTAAATTTAAATTGTTTGGAGAAGCCTCCTTCAAAGCCCAAGGAAATGGGGCAAGAGTGACCTTTTAATCCATGTTAAAATGATTAAGGATTCTGAATAGTGTGGTTTGAATTGGAGGCTTTACTATAAGAAGACTAATTCTCCATATCACTGGAATTGTAAAGAATCATGTTATTTCCATAGTCTATATTAACCTAACCAGTTAACCAGTAGATTTAACTGTGAGTTTAAAGATTTATTCCAGTTGTAAAAGTTATCTCATTTTCTAGAAGCATATTATTTTAAAGTGTTCTATGAACTATTATTGAAAAATATTGAATCTATGTGATATCATATGCTATGATTGGTATATTTTGATCAAACACATTATAGGTGTAAATTAAAACAGACTAGAAATATCAAAAAAGTCCTCAAATCAAGTTTACTACCATTTGCCAGACACATTGAGAATTGTAGGAGATACAAAAAAAAGCAAAAAAAAAAAATAGTCCCTGCTATCAAGGAGCTCACAATCTAATTAAATTCCAAGAAAGAAACAAACTCTTGTCCCATATAGGACAAGTTGGAAATTAATAGACTATGTAAAAGAACATCAGAAAATATTTCTGTGAATAAATGGAATTGATACAGCATGAGCAAGAATAGGTTGGTAGAAAGTTTTCTGGCATTAGTGACAGAAGATTTGGGTTTAATTCATAATTCTGAAACTGACTATTTTAATTATGTAATATAGGGCAAATAATTGAGCATCTCTACATCTAAGGTTCTTCATTTATGAGATGAATGAATTGAATGAGATGTTCACTAAGGTATTTTCTATTTTATCTTTGATGTATTTGAAGCCCAAAGAAAATTTAAACCTAATAAATGAAATGTATTGAAAGAGTTCTAGATTTAATTGTGAAGGCCTGGGTTTGTGTCCTGGTTCCACTATTTATCACCTGTATCACCTTGGACAAGTAACTAACCTCTATGGATTTTGGTTTCCTCATCTATAAAAAGAGAAGGTTAGACTAAGCAAACTTTTATGATTGCTTTCAGCTATATATCTTATGATCCTATCAAGAACTTCAAGAACTATTTCCTCTTACCTATTTTATACAGCATTGTAAAACCTAAATGGAGAGAAGATGGGTCATATCTTACAATTTCTTCAAGAGAAAAATAGTAAGAAATATTATATGTATAAAAGTATGTATAATAAAAAAGATGATTCATTATTCAACTTTAACTTGGTTCATCAAAAACTTAAGTTAGTAGAATATTAAAAAAAACTCTACCAACATTTGTCATACATTCATATAGCAAAGAGTTTTGAAAGGAAGTTTCAGGTAATTTAATATTGTATTCTTTAATTATAATTCATATGTAGAATCCATCGCTTCTCTGGAAATACAAAATGCTTTTAACCAAGTCATCGTTAACTATGATGCATTTTGTAAAACTACAAATATAAATGTTAAGTGGCTTATAATGTGTTTTAATGTTTGGAGTTTCAAGTGAAATATGGAAATATTAAAATTCATAATGTGGAATAAAGTGGAAAGATAAAATCTTATGGCTTACATTTTCAAGTATGTTTTCTTCTGACTATATTAAATAGTACTAATGTTAAGTATTCAATAATCACAGGCAAGACAAAATGAATATTTACCAGTTCTTATTCACAAGGGTCTTACATTCTCATGAGTGAACTATCTATCCTACCTATCCATACACAAACATATACAGATATAATATTAATGAATAATAAAAATAATATAATTTGAGGAAAGAGTGAGCACTAATAATTGGGAAAATCAGAGGTTTCCTAATAGAACTATTATATGAAACCCTTTAAAATTTCATCTACCTAAGAACAAGATCTAATCGCAAAGAACTTTTCATAGATACCTCCCTGCCTTTGCAATAGTTATCTCCCCCTGCCTAGAATTTCCTCCCATCTCATTTTTACCTCATAGAATCCTTATTTTTCTTTAAAACTTATTTTAAATTCTCTCTTCTATAGGAGGCCTTTCCCCTAGTTGCTATGCTTTTACCACTAAAGATAGCTTCAATTTACTTAGTTTATATTTTGCCTGTATACATACATATTGTCTCCCTCATTAAAGCATAAGCTTCTTGAGAGCTTTTTTATTATTTCCAGCACTAAACATAACTAAACATTATTAGTGCATAATAAATGCTTAACAAGTAGCAATTGATTTATTGACTTACAGGAAAGAGCAAAGACTGGATATAATGACTAATTCTATATATGATACCTAGGATGAACCTAGCACACGAATATATCAATTAGTGGGCTTGGTTTGATTCATATTACTTGCTAAAGGAGTGTAATTGATGACAAACTTAGTCAGTTATATTTTTTGGCCATAAGTCATTTTAGTCTCCCTCTTAAGAAAGGTCTGAGTATCAAAATCAAATCAGAAAAGGGGCTTTAAACTAAAGTCTCTCCTCAACCAAAGATATAATAAAGATTACTTTATGCCATCACAAAGTCAAAGGACAATAAATTCAAGTAAAGATGACAAAAGAACTCACCATGAATAATACCAATCATTCCAAAATGTGGACTAAGAGATACACAAAGCAAATAAACAACTCTTTTATAATAAACTTAAAAAAGAAGTCATTTTAATTTTTTCCTGAGGCAATTGGAGTTAAGTGAATTGCCCAAGGTCACACAGCTAGGAAGTGTTAAGTGCCTGAGGCCAGATTTGAACTCAGGTTCTCCTGATGCCAGGGCTGGTGTTCTCTCCATGCACTAAGAAGTCATTTTAAATTATTTTATTGCTTTTACATGGCCCCATGTAAATCGTGCAAACTATTTCTCTCCTGGTCTCATTCCAATGTGACAAAATAGTCTCAAGTGAAAATGCTACTAAAATACCCAAAACATTTTCTCATCCTTTCAAAGAGAATTACTTTTTGTCCATGAAGCATTATGCTTGGCACTATACAAAAGGAATTAAAATCTCACTGTTTTTTTCCTTGATTATCATGTAAAATGAATCAATTCCAATGTAAATGGTTCTGAATTCCAAATTCATGAGTGCTATTATATCCATAGGGCACTGGCTTGCTCATATATGTACCCTGCTCTGCTAGAGTTTCTAACTCTTTCCCACAAGATAAGATATGATCTTTCATATAAAGAAAGGTGAATAGTGAGATCTGTGGATAACATTTGGAAGAGATAAAATGAAAGAGAGAGAGAGGAATGAATTGGAGATGCTTAAGGGGACAGCTGGGGACAACTGAGAGGTAGTTCAGTTGAGAAGGTACTGCAAGAATTTGGGAGACAAGGTATATTAAAAGAGACTTGAGAATGCTAATTGTATCTTTTCTCTCTGACATTTTGTAGAGAACTGCCCCTTTCCCAAGGATGCTAGGAAGACATTTTCCTTTCCAGAAGCCATTTCCCTCCTCCAACTCATGATTCCATGGCTCAAAGTCCCAGAATAATTCTGATTATTATTATATTATAATCATCATATAATATATTAAGTTTTATGGACTGACTTATTAATCTAGTCATAACTATAGTATTGCTTTGATGGGAAATTGTTTCCCAATTCCAAACTGCTATATGAAACAACTTTTGGGAGAGAATTTATTTTGTAAGTCAAAAACTGCCAATATAATAGAGACACAGATGAATGAACAAAAACCTAATTTGAGCCAAAGATATGTGGAAAGCTGAAGTGTTCTCCTTGTACTGTATTAGAAAAGATAAATATACTCAAATTTCATAAGTTATCTCATACAGGCATGCACATACAATTAGGAAGAAGTTTGCTCACGTGGACTTTCTATAAGCCTGAACTTTGTAATTAATTATGAGAAGCAAAGCCTGAATAAAATTACCATGATCCTCATTTCTAAGGATAAAAATCTTCCTCATCCACTAGCTAAAGTAAAAACTTTATAGGTTAAAACCTCTGAAGCACACTAATCTGTCTAAAGAACCTTTTGGTTGATTTTTTTGTTCAGTAACTGACTTCAGCACTAAGAGTGTCTGAAAATGATGAGGTTGAATGACAAAAAGTCAATATCTTTTTCAGCATGACCCCAGAACATGGAAGGGGCATTTGTAGGATTCCTTTTTTTGTAACACAAGAAAGGCACATATTGATTTATTTTCATTTTTGATGTCAAATAAACTGAGCTGTAGATAAAGATAGATTATTTTCTAGAGAAGGACATCAGATAAATTGAACAATGAGTTCCATCTATTTTTAAGCATATTTTTTGAGGAAGAGCAAAGGGGAAATAAAGACTGAAATAACAGTTGAAAAATATTCAGAAGAAATGAACTATAACTTTACCAAATAATTTCTGAGAAAAAAAAAAAAAGAAAGCTAATTCAGCATTGGAAAGCAATAGATTTAACTATACTTTCTATTTAAGAAGGGTCAGTAAAAAGGATAATTTTCAGTTCAAAAAATTGACCCTTATTTTAAGAGTGCACAGGGAAAGGAAAAGAATGAATGGGGTCATTGAAGGGTAGAGCATCTTGGATGTATGATTTCTTATATACATATTGATTATAATGTACTATTATTTAACCCAAAAGAATTTAAAGGAATCACATTAGAGTTTCATTGTTTCCACTCATGAAGAAAATGGTCTCAAAAAATTAGGATAAAATTCACATCTCTCCCTTCCTTATAGTAGTGGATGTTTTTCAAAAGAAAAGAACATGGTAAAAATTGTGATATGAATAAATGCCCTAAATCACAAATTGCAAGAAAATTTTAAATTAAAATAGCTCTGTGTTCCTAGTTCATGCCATCAGTTTGGAAATTTGAGGGGATGGGGAAAACCCTGGGCTGAGAAAAAAAAAAAAAAAAAAAAAAAAAAAAAAAAAGGAATAGGAATGCCCTGCGGATCTTGGGCTCCATCAAAAATCTCTGGGAAGTAACTTGTAATTATGCCCCCCAAATCACTAGCCTATCACACCCTTTGACTCAGGAATATTATTACCCTAGATATGTGTCCTAATGAAATCAACACAAGAAGGAAAGAAACTGTTATATATAAATAATTGTAACGTTTTATTATGACAAAGAGTTAGAAAGTAACAAAAAAGAAACAGCTAAACAATTAGAATTAGAAAGTAACAAAAAAAGAAACAGTTAAACAAATACAATCTATGAATGTGTTTTTGCTTCATAAGAAATATTGAAAGGGATGGTTTCAGAAAAAAAAAAAAAAAAACTCACAAAGACCTGCATAAAATAATGCAGAGGGAAGTGTGCAGAACCAAGAGAATGATTTAAATAAAATTACAACATTGAAGAGAAAACAATTTTGAAATACTTAAGAATTCTGATCAATGCAATAATCAAACATAATTCCAGAGGACCAATGGTGAAGCAGACTTTCACCTCTTGTGAAAGAGAATCGATTAGAAGCACAGAATGAAACATACATTGTAGAAGTGAGTAATATAGGGATTTGTTTTGCTTTACTATGTTCACCTTTAACAAAGGAGATTTTTTAAAATAGGAAATGAATGGCATAGGATAGCAATTCCCAAGTGAAAGAAAAGATGAAAAAAGGTCAGTGAATCATCTAAAGAATGAAAAAAAAGAGGAAGTAATGAAGTTTAGAGAAATACGTGGAAAAATAGAACTGAGTTAAGATTTAACAATAAAACAAGCTATACTTAGTGAAGATTTGTGGTTTTCCCCTTAAAATTGTCTATGTTCCTCTTTGTATATTGAAATATTCATGTTTGTTGGTACTTGTCAAATTAAAATAACAGAACATTTTTTAAAAAATATTATATATATAAAACTCAAAAAGGAATTAAGGGATATAACAAAATTTAGCAATAATTTAAAAACGATATCAAGAGAAATGGTAAGGGGATATGAAAATAGATGTTGTTATATGTTGATTTGATCCTCTAATCATAATTTTTAAAGCTAAGTGGACTCTAAATACCCTTTCAAAATGTGTCAAGAAATAAACTTGCTACCTACATGACCTTAGGCAAACAACTTGTTGGACCTGTTATCTCATCTGTAAAATCAGCAGGTTGCATTAAATTACCTCTAAGGTCCCCCTCAATTCTAAACATAAGATTCTATGAACTTTCTGTCACTGTCTAAGGGGAATAGTTTGATTTTTTTCCTCTGTTTTCTTTGTATTATGTTTCTATTTAATATCAATTATTTTAAGAAAACATAAGGACAAGAGATGAATTGACAAGCTAAAACAACAGCAAGATAAATTTGAAATAATTTCTTTAAGCAGAGGTTCTGCTCCCCTTCCCCGCCTCTGACTTGAGTTAGTAGGAGATAAAATTAGATGCACTCATATTTAGCCAAAACAGGAACAATAGCCAAAACCATAAGTGGTTTTTAAAGTTCTTTTTGTATGTTTAGGAATGTGCTGAACTATAGGGATCAAAGAGTAGTCAAGGTAGAGTTTTATTAAATGCAACTTACTTGAATATTTATATCATAATTCAATAATATATTTAAATATAATTAAAAGTAGGCACATTCCATATAAACCAGGTATAAGTAATTGTTCTTCAGAGTACATTCCATCTCTAAATTCTATGGTTTTAATAATTTTGTGAATTCTCACCATAATCTTGCTAGCAGTGGAGACCAGGAAATAGCAGAGATTTTAGGTGCTTTATTTTTTCATCTCTTTCCTGAAAGAGACATCTACTATTTCATAAAGTACTTGAAGGGAGGTACCTCATTTAATTTTTAATATGTATCCTCAAGTGTTTAATACACTGCTCTGCATGTTTTTTAGGTGGTTCTAGAGTTAATGGACTGTAGACAGCAATGGCAGTGGTACTTTTGAAATTACAGAATATTTTCTTTCAGTCTTCACATACTGAGAAATTATTTTCTACACCAAAAGTTACTGAATCTGTGAATATATAACAAGGACATCTGACAGTCTCCCTTTACATTTTAAAGTGTTTTGTTCTAATCCAATATTATCCATATAAATTGATAAAAAGGCTACCTTCTAAAGAAGACTTTATTAAACTTCTGTCACATCCTATATTATTACTTATGCATTATGCTATTCTGTATATTCTTTCCTGGCAAACTATAGTATATGTTCTCTCCTCTATGAATGGTATCTTTTCTCTCCAAATAAACAAAAAGTGAAGAACTTAGGATTTCACATGATTAACTGAAAAAGAGTGTCAAAGACTTCCATTTCTAAGGGGGAATAGTGCTTAGAGTAATATTAAGCAGACTCATAGCCTAACTCTTCTTGAGTTGTACATCAAAGACTATGTATTCCAAAGCCTTGTACCTCAATTTAGCAGTTTTGCACACTGTTAATCCAAGACATACTAAAACCAGTTCTCCTTACACAACACCTTTCCTGATCTTTAGTTTTAGTTAATTTCTCATCCCTCAAACTAATATCTATGCATCTGCAGGGTCTCCTCAGTAAACTGCCTAAGGATTAGGATGGATTAATTTTTGTCTTTGCATGCCAGTGTTTTGCACATAAGTATTAAATAAATGTTTATTGAATGACATTTCACTAAACTGAAATGGATTGTGCCCATGCCCTTACAAGAAAAATAATTATTCTTACAACATACCTGAAAAGATCCTTATTTAAAGATGTTCTTGAGGGGTAATTTCCCTCAATTTAAAAAAAAAAAAAATTAAATACCAGTTCATAGACCCTAGCTTAAGAACACTTATTCTGCTGAATACTTTCCAATTTGTCAATGTCCTTCCTAAATTCTGATCCCTAGAACAGAATACAGCACTCTAGATGTTGTCTTCCAAGGGACAAGTACAGTGTTTTTATCAGCTTATTGGTCATGGACTTTCTGACTCTCAATGGAACCTAAAATATTTTTTTAACCACTGATTCATATGGAAATTGTAGTTCAATGATATCCTTGGATATTTTCTGTCACTTCTTTAGCCAAATCTCTCCCTACTCCAATTTTAAAATTGCACAGTTGTTCTTTAGCCCAAATGTAAGACTTTATATTCATTGCTATTCAATTTCATCATATTAGATCTGATTCATTGCTCTGGCTGGTTGATATTTTCTTGGATTCTGACTGGATGATTCAAAGTCTTAGCTACACATCCCAGGTTCATGTTAATTACAAATGTGAAAGCATACTTTTAACTAAGTCACTGATAAAAAGGTTTAATGGAATAGGTTTAAAAGTCCTGTTCTACTTATACTTTAACATATTTAACATGTGTTGGTCATCCTGCCATCTGGGGGGGAGGAGGAGAAAAATTAAAACAAAAGGTTTGGCAACTGTCAATGTTGTAAAATTACCCATGCATATATCTGGTAAATAAAAACTATTAAATAAAAAAGAAGAAGAAAAAAAAGTCCTATTCGATCACGTCACCTCTCTGCAATTTTTTAATCTGTAAAATGATGGGGTAGAACCAATTGACTTCTATAGTCTGCTTAGCTCTAAATTCTAAGAAATATTCCATGGGTACTCTTTTTTTTTTTTTTAATCACATTAACATGGTTTTATATACAAACATTTTGGCTGACTGTGAAGCTAATATTATTTAATGTAGATTAACATAACAGTAGTAACAACCAAAGATACTACCAAAAACCATGACAGAATTTAATAAATGTCTAAATCTCTACAGCATATAACTGGTTTTCATCATTCATCCATAAGAGTACTGACATCAGTAAAACTTTCAGCCTAATTCTTTCCTTTTTTCCCAGACACTCTTTATACACATACACCTACCTATGAAGCCAGAAGATGGGGGATTTGGCTGAATCTTCTCTTTAGTGTTCTCTTGGATTATGTCCCAGAGTTGCCAAATAAATTTAGGATGAAGAATATAAAAGGGTTGGTTTGGGTTCTTTCTACGATGCTGAATATAAGGAGTGAAGAGATTATAATCTGGCTTCTTATACCACTGTGGGGAAAAAAAGATCAAGGACATCAAAGGCAGTAGGATTAGTATTCTATATGTATAAGTAGTGTAGAAAAAGTAGCAACAATCTCATAAACAGCTGTGCAGAGAATATCTAGTACATGTTCCTGGGGCAATCTAGGAAAACATACTGAAGAAAAAATAGCAAGAAGTCCTTAATTCAGTCTTCTGGAGCCTGTTCAGTTTACCAGAGAGGGAAAATTTCTAAGATATTAAAGAGTAGAAGATAGAAAAGCAGAAAGGAATCTCATCCAACTCATTTCCTCACTTTTTTATTCTTTGCTTCAGAATTTGAACAAAGGATTTGTCAAATTGCCTACAGCCTCTTTGGGACTATATTGGATTATTCCACAGTATCAAACTGTTGGAATTAGGTGCTGTTTATAATATCCAAAGAAAAGATGAAGGAACAATGTTATAGAAGGAGAGTGAACACTTTGTTTTTTAAAATCAAAAAGTTGAGACAATATAGAAAAAAAGATACAACCCTAATGTAATATCCCTAATAAAACATCTCTAATATTTGTCATCTTCTTCTCTTTACAAAATCACATTATCATCTATCTTGATAACACACAAAAATAGCTTACTTGTGTTTTCATAGTTAGTATATTATTATTGATACTATTCTTTAAGGTAATAATAAAATACTCAGAATCACCGTGACATATATATATATATATATATATATATATATATATATATATATATATATATATATATATATATAGTACCGAGTTGGGCTTTACAGATATTACGTTATTTACTGTTAAATCATTAAAATGTAGGTTTCTTGAAAAGAGGAACTGTCTCACTTTCATTTTAGTCTCCCCAGTGCTTAGAAAAATGTCTTAAACAGTTAACAAATACTTGCTTATTGACTGATTATTTTGATCCTCTAAGTCTGAGACTTAATAGATAACATTACATAAATACGATGTTTTTCAACTTAAAGTTTTACTTAATACATATCATTTAATCCTCAGCTAAATGACACAGGTCATACAAGCACTGTGCCTAAGCTACGAAAATTGAGGCTCAGAAGTTTACATGAACTGCTGCAGAGTTAAGACATGCCAGATCTTCTAACTCAAAAATCAGATCATTTTATCCTTCCATCAAAGAACATAAAAAATGTCTGGGAGTATTATAGACAATTATGAATGGTACATTGAGACAATAATGAAATTTGAGTGATAAGAGCATCTTCATTCCCTTGCTGATTATTTCCATTGTTCAGAGGTCCTTTAAATAGATAGATCTAGGTCAGTAGAATAAAAAACCCTTAAAAATGAGAAAATCTTACTTAAATTAACCCAAGTCCCAGGGTGTTTAGGACTACTTAAAAGAACACCCTGACATTTTACAGTTGAGAGGATAGTGGAAATGGAAAAAGATTAACATTTAACTAATAGACTAATAATTATTATGTATATTGTATCAGTGTAGTTACATGATCAGTACAATTCTGTTTCTCAAGCTAAAAAAAAAAAGGTTCATGTTCACTATTAATAAGAGGCTATACTTGTCTCAGTGAATGAAAAAAATTTGATTAAAAAATCAGACTGTTGGCTAGGCCAAGAGAAAAAACCATGGTTGGTCTTACCAAGTGAAGATTTGCTGAGTAAGGAGCAGGATCCCAAGCCACTAAAATGACATCCTTATATAATGAATTCTCAATGAAGTGATGGTTTGGGTTGGTCAGAATCTAGAAACACAAAATACAATAAAATGGCCTCTGCAGAAACAACTTCTCAGATATTAATGTCTTCAAATGAAAATGGATAAGAATCTTATGAGATTTAATCCAGGTAGATAAAATAGTATGAATAAACCTGTTTTTTCTTTCTTGTGGGCTACTTTCTAATGAACCAAGCCAATTTTGATGAGCAAGTTGAATTTACAAACTCCTATCTTTTCTGCCATTTCTTTAATGACATTTGACAAGGTTATTTGAGGTCTATCTCACTACAGCTTCTCAGAAAACTTAGGATTTCCCATAAATTCAGATATTCCAAGATGGAAGAGGCCTTAGAGGTTACCCACATTGTCCAACTAATTTTCTACATAGGAAATAGAGGCATAGGGCAGTTAGCCAATTTGATCAAAATTGACACTAGTAACTAGTGGCAGAGCTAGAACTGGAAAGTCTTCTTACTTGGAGTTACTTGGATTGGCTATGTAGGAACTTCAGCTCGGTGTACCTTTACCTTTTTAACTTTTTACCTTTATCACTGCCTCAAGATAAATTACTCAACAACTTTGCATCTTGATTTTTCTAATACAGATTGGAAGGCATGATACCTGCTATAGTTCTAAGAATACTTTTGTTATAAATCAGTTGGATGAAGAACTTTTTTTGAAATATGCAAGATGATTATTTTTATTTTCCATAGAATACTCAGTATTATTTTATATGTTTCAAAAATAAATTATTCTCATTCAAAATTTATCTTACAGATTCATGAAATGAATTACAAACAGAATATATACTACTTAGTATGGATTCAATTACAAATGTATATATAAACTTAAATTATCCCAAATATCAGATACCATTATGATATTTCATAAAATAGAAAACAACTTAAAAGATTGGTAATGTAAAGAAATCATTACACTAAACAGGTGTGTATAAAATTTTTAGTTTATACAGTAGGCAAAGTATTTTCTTTTCTTGTTCAAATAAAAGGAACATGCTAAATACTGTATTTACCTTCTATTGAAATTTTAGAATTCTAAAGTTAGAGTAGACCTCTAAGGCTATCTAATCCAGTCTCCTTATTTTACAAATAAAGGAAAATCAAGACCCAGGAGACTATTTGATTTGCTTGAGGTCACATAGGTAACAAGCATCATAGGCAGGATTTGAATCATCATCTACAAAATGTATATACTACACTGCTTTACATTAATGAAAAACTGGTTATTACATCTACAATTATCTCATAATTTTACAATATTAGTGCTATGTTCCAATTCATTTTAGCTTTTGCATTTTCCTCCCTCATGTTATGTTTTCATGGTTTCTTTTACCTCTTGTTTTTCTAGGTGACCTATGCAAATATAATTCACCAACTGCAATAGTATTCTCATACCTATCCATGAAAATATGGTGTTTTCTACCACTTTCCCCTTTATATCTATTACTATCTTTTCTTCTGGAATTTTCCTGTTCTGGTCTTCCATGTACCAATCTGTCTTCTCCAAAGTTAGTTCATGAAGGCTGTTAGCATGGTGTACTGAAAGATCTCTGAATAATGAATCAGGAGGCATAACTCCTACTCTTACTACTAGCAGGTAGTAGCCATGTATGTGGCTGCTGACTACATATGGATATTAGACAAAGGTACCTAATTTCTCTAGCCCTCCCTTTCCTAGAAAATGGTCATTACCCCAAATGCCTTTCCACTCTAAAATTGTAGAATTTATGCCTGTCATTTATTTTTCTGACTCCAATTATCTCATTTACTGACCCCCCCACAATTTATTTTATTTATGAAATACTGAGATTAGCAAACATGGATTTTATTTGCACAATTCAACATACATTTGCATGCACAGACCATTAGTCTTACCTGGGAATTAATGATGCGCATGGTTGTTTTATTTCCAACATCTCTTTCATAACCATGTGTAGGAGCAGAATTAAACCTCAAAACTGCATCATGAGAATCTAAGGACACATAAGTGATAAGATTGCTTTTTTTCCTCTCTCTGTACATTAACAGAATCTTGGGGAAATTGTTAGCAGTGGCATGAAAGTTATCCCCACCCCATTCCTTTGAAGAGATGAGAGGTCTGTGAGTTTGGAACAATGCATATATTTTCCGAGTTATTTTCCCCATATTGATTGGTTTCACTAATTTTTCTTTCTCCTCTTTTTCTTTTTTTCTTAAAAAAAGATCCTTTTTTTATGAGAAAGCTCTCTGGGAGAAGAAAGAGAAGACACTGATGATATATGACCAAAAGATATCAATTAACATTTATTTAAATTTTTAAAAATTATGTCAAATTTTCTGAATCTGAAATAGAGTTACTGAGAACAAAGTAAATCCATTTTTTTCACATAATTGTTATGAATTACATTACTTGGAAGAATTTTCTGATAAAATTTTTTTCTTATTACAGGTAGAAAAATCAACATGGCAATAGCTACTCATTCAATCACATGGTCTATGTAAAGCTTTCCATGATTTTCAAATGCTTTAAATGTACTATTACATATGTTATACTTTCATATTCTTAATTTTGAGACATTAATTTCATATCTTTAATTTTGATATATCAAAGTGGTTTTGTTACTTGGATCCTTTTTGCTTGTAAATTAAAATGGATTCAATTTAAAAAGATTATGAGTTCATTGAAAATAACACCCATTGCGCATTAAGCTATTTTAATAAATTATATACTTTAATGAAAGAATGTTTTCAAAACAGGGAGAAGAGTAGCATTTTTTTACATATTTTTGCAAATCTCTTTACTGTCTGGCTTCAAAGACAGGTGGGTTCTCAAATTTGCTTCTTTATTCAGTCTGTTGCAATATGTTGTTTTGGTTGGAGTATATGAAGAAAACAGCTTTGTACATAGTAGAAAAGAGTGATATTTTAATAGAAAAAAACAATCAGCATTATTATGAAAATAATTTTGACCTTATGGTTCACAAAAAAAAAATAGTCAGTGAGATCAATTGTTTGCCTAATGTCTTAACATATTGTTAGAGGTAGGACCTAAATTCCTAATTTTTCATCTCTAAAATTGTCTCTCCACCACTATACCTCTTGGTATATCAAGTATTTTGGTTTATTGAGAAATTAAACTTTTCAATTCACCCTTTCCATAATTTAGTGCTTTTGAAATTGCAATTGAAACTCGAACTAAACCTGATTTTAGTGTAATACTGAAATTGACAATTCTGCCAGAAGAAAATGAAAAAGATATTGCAACAGCAGCTTTCACTAAAAAGGCAAATTTGCAGCTTCTTGTCTAACTTTAGGGAAGATGAAAAAGTCCACTATTATGGTTTTATTCTAAAAATATCCAACATTTACCTACTCTGGCTTAAGTGGCTTGCTCTGCTATCCAATTTATGACCCCTTTCACTTTATTTCTTTAAATTTATTTTGTTTTCCCACTAATCGAATGATATGAAAAGCAAATAAACAAACATTATCATTTGTTAAAGCCTTGAATATATTCAAGATACAGTGCTAGGTACTGATGTGCCTAAAATAGTATGCTTTTTCATGGAAACAGAATCAAAGAAGAGAACCTGGAAACGAATTAGTCCAATGTCCTCATTTTAACAGATTACAAAACTGAGGTCCAGAGATAGGAAGCAATTTGAAGTCAGAATATTTTAGTACTGTAGCCAGTTTGCCTCTCCTGTTTCAAACTGTTTCACATATTTAAATCACCTATGGACATAGACAAGTAGAAATGTATAGATTGGAGTAAAGAGGACTTGAAATCTTTTAATAAGGGATTTTTTTTCCTTTAAGAAAATTATCTATCACATTGAAACAGGCCTCTCATCTCTCAATAGAGAGGTGGAGAGAGGATGAGTGACATGGAAAGTGTAAGTGGTACTTAAAATAAGGGCAGCTAGAAAATGCTTTTCTTAAGTAGCTTACAAATGGGGAGCATTTCTGAATCCATGGTAGCTTCTCAATTCCCAGTCCAGGGCTAGTATCTAAATTTGAATAGCAAAGAAATAAGAATAGAACATTTCATAGCAAAAGGCCCCTTGTTCTAGAACTTTCTGACCAGGTCTAACATGACTTAAATTTGATGAAATTTAAGAGCACAGCATATACTTTCTCTCTCCTAGTTAGATCTGTATATATGGCTACTGCTATCAGAGACCATTTACTGTCAGTCCCAGACATTCAAATATTACCTATTGGAGTTCTAACTCATATCTACTCCAACCACCCTAATCTCTGAAGTTGTCAATGCTATTGACATATGATGCAATTGAGAGAAAATTGGCTTTAGACTCTTAATTATGTAGATTTAATTTTGTCTTTTATCCTTACTAGCTACGTAACTATGTCACAAATCTCTAACCTCTCTGGGACTCAGAGAATGGGTAGATTGCACTATATAATCTCTAAGCAGCCTTCTAGTTTATATCAATATTTTTAAACCCTCTCATTCATTTCTCTCAAGTTTTAGAGGGAATTCTTCTATGTGTCACTTGGTTTGAACTACACAAAAATTTCCCTTCTCAGAATAAAAATGATCTCAGGAAATCTCATCACCATACTTTTATCTCAATTTTGGATACCCAGGATCTTCCCTCAGTCATCCCTCATCTTCTAATTAGAGAGATGGAGAGTGAAGTACTAAACTCTTCCCAAGTTTGTCCTTTATAGAGGGTAGGTATCTGGCCTTTCTAGCTAACTCTCCATTTTCCATCTACAGCTCTGTTTAGTTTGAACTCCATAGAACATGATTCCACTTTCCTGGGTACTTGTTGGTGTAAAGTGCCTCCCATCATTACATTCCAAGTTTTTTTGTATGTTGTCTTCCTACATTAGATTTTTAAGCTTCTTAATGGCAGGGGGCAATTTCTTTTTTTCTTTCTCTCTTTTTCTTTTTTCCTCTATTCTTCCTTTCTTCCTTCCTTCTATCCTTCCTTATTCTAGACTACTGTCTGGCATAGTAGATGCTTAATAAATGTTTGTTGAATTCTGCTGCATTGAATGGATGATATTTTCCCAATGGATGGCTAGCGATAAGAATGATTAGACTCTATAGTTCAACTGTGTTATAGATTAAAATAGTTGATGTTAGCCTGGGAAACTTCCCATCATGAAGGGCATTTTTTCTCAATTTTTGTACTTAATTCCAAATAATTCTAATGACCTTACTTGAGTTGTAACCAACTGATTTAGCAATAAATTTCTAAGGAAATTATTTTTATTTTTCCAAAACCAACCAAACAAAACCTTAAGCTTTCTGCATTTCTTATCAGAGAAATATTAGAGAATTTAGCTTTGTCTAAGAAAGCAATATTTAAAATAAAAGTTTTAGTAGACCATCCAATCATTTAATCTAAATTAAATAAACCAGTATTTTATAACCAGTATTTTTGATGGATTTCTCCATCAAATTTATTCAATTGATCAGTTATTTTGCTGCCATATAAAATCACAGAATCTTCACTACAGTGGAACATTAAGTCAAAATTATCTCTAAGGTCACTCTGGGCATGACTCTATGATTATCTACCTTATTTCCACAAATTCAGAAAGCTCAGAGGGTCAAAGTCACATGACCAGTTAGTGATAGAACCAGTAGGTAATCAGAAATAACAGGCTCTTTTGGGTAGGGATTTATTTTTTAATTACTTATAGCTGTTTGGAATTGGAATCAGATGAAGATGAAGAAGAAAGGGGGAAAATTCTGATTAGGAGGGGTAAATTTCAGATTTCAGAGAAATCTGAAAGTATTACCTTAGTGCTTTATAGTTATGTCAATTACTAGAGCAGGAAATAGCAAAACCTTTACTATTTTTGCTAAGAAAACCCCAAATGAGGCCACAAAGAGTTGGACATGACTGAAACAACAGAACAACAATAAATATTGAAAGCTTTCTTCCCAATAGGAGCTTGAAGAAAGATGCTATCCAAACAAATTTGAAGGCAGATGCTATAAGAGTAAATAGTAAACATTAATGGGAAGAAGGGAAGGATGTAAAATCCATTTTTTGGAAAAGGCAATATTTCAGTCCTGGCACATGACTACTTGAATTGATGGGCGAAGTGCACTGTACTTAGGGATCAAATCTTTTTTTTTTTTTTTTTTTCAAAGCAGTAATTTCTCAAGACTCCCTTTAAGCCCCAGTTCCACATCCAAGAACCTGGATTTGCTACTTACCATCTGTGTGAATATGTGGACAATTCACACACTCAAAAAAAAAAAAAAATCCATCTCTGAGCCTCAGTTTCCTAAATGAGGGTTTGTACAAAATGTTCTTGATCATTCCAAGTTTACATTGTGATTCTATGTAAGTTCATTGCAACAAGTATTTAAATGACTGTCATATGCTAAATATTGGGAAAGATGTGAAATTTTCTGGGAATTAAAGCAGAAACACAATTAATGATGATATACTACATAATCTGTATGTGCATTTGATGAGAGATATTTTTTGGAGATGACAAATGTGAGAAATTATTTTGTTGGACTATGAATGTTTGTTTTAGAGTTTTCTTAGTTTTTTGCATGGCAAATTGGAAGAAGGAAAATGCTTTTCAGACTAAAATTTTAAACATTAAAATTAAATTAGAAAGCTGAGCGAATATAATTAAGATGACAATACTCCCTAAACTAATCTATTTATTTAGAAACTATTTTAATGACCTAGAAAAAATTAACAATATAATTCATATGGAACAACAAAAGGTCGAGAATTTCAAGGGAAGTAATGAAAAAAAAAATTAAATGAAGGTGTTCTAGCTGTACCTGATCTAGAACTGTATTATAAAGCAACAGTCACCAAAACCATTTGGTATTGGCTAAGAAATAGAGTAGTTGATCAGTGGCATAGGTTAGGTTCACAGTGCAAGATAGTGAATAAAAATAGCAATCTAGTGTTTGACAAACCAAAAGATCCCAACTTTTGGGATAAGAATTCATTATTTGACAAAAACTGCTGGGAAAACTGGAAATTAGTATGGCAGAAACTAGGCATGGACCCACATTTAACACCACATACTAAGATAAAATCAAAATGGGTCCAAGATTTAGGCATAAAGAATGTAATCATAAATAAATTAGAGAAACATAGGATAGTTTACCTCTCAGACTTGTGGAGGAGGAAGGAATTTGTGTCCAAAGGAGAACTAGAGACTATTATTGATCACAAAATAGAAAATTTGGATTACACCAAATTAAAAAGTTTCTCCACAAACAAAACTAATGCAAACAAGATTAGAAGGAAAGTAACAAATTGGGAAAACATTTTTACAGTTAAAGGTTCTGATAATATCTCCAAAATATATAGAGAATTGACTTTAATTTATAAGAAATCAAGTCATTCTCCAATTGATTAATGGTCAAAGGATATAAACAGACAATTTTCAGATAATGAAATTAAAACTATTTCCACTCATATGAGTGTTCCAAATCACTATTGATCAGAGAAATGTAAATTAAGACAACTCTGAGATACCACTACACACCTGTCACATTGGCTAAGATGACAGGAACAGATAACGATGAATGTTGGAGGGGCTGTGGGAAAACTGGGACACTGATGCATTGTTGGTGGAGTTGTGAAAGAATCCAACTATTCTGGAGAGCAATCTGGAATTATGTCCAAAAAGTTATCAAAATGTGCATACCCTTTGACCCAGCAGTGCTACTACTGGACTTATATCCCAAGGAAATACTAAAGAAGGGAAAGGGACCTGTATGTGCCAAAATGTTTGTGGCAGCCCTTTTCGTAGTGGCTAGAAACTGGAAAATGAATGGATGTCCATCAATTGGAGAATGGTTGGATAAGTTATGGTATATGAATGTTATGGAATATTATTGTTCTGTAAGAAATGATCAGCAGGATGAATACAGAGAGGCTTGGAGAGACTTATATCAACTGATGCTGAGTGAAATAAGCAGAACTAGGAGATCATTATACACTTCAACAATGATACTGTATGAGGAGTGTATTCTGATGGAAATGGATATCTTCAACATAGAGAAGAACTAATCTAATTCCAATTGATCAATGATGGACAGAATCAGCTACATCCAGAAAATGAATATTGGGAAATGAGTGTAAACTGTGAGCATTTTTTGTTTGTTTGTTTTTCTTCCCAGATTATGTTTACCTTCCGAATACAATTCTTCCTTTGCAACAACAACAACAACAAAATTCGGTTCTGCACATATATTGTACCTAGGATATACTATAAGACATTTAATATGTATGGGAATGCCTGCCATCTAGGGGAGGAGGTGGAGGGAAGGAGGGGAAAAATTCTGAACAGAAGGGAGTACAAAGGATAATGTTGTAAAAAAAAATTACCTATGCATATGTACTGTCAAAAATGCTATAATTATAAAAATTAATAAAAAATTAAATTAGAAAAAAGAAAAAATAAAAATGACCACATTCAAGAGGTAAAAAGCAAAATGTTCTATGAGTGAAAAGTCACTAAAAGATTAAAGGTAGCTTTTTGCAAAAAGCAATATTTGAATTGAGCTTTAAAGGATAGGTAAGAATTCAAAGTATGGGTCTAGTATTAAAACATAGATGGCAAGAGTCATCATAAGTTTTAGCCAGAAGGTATTGAAATTTCCAGCTATTCCAAAGATCTGCTTGATTTAGCCTACCTGCATTGAGAAAACAATAAAATAAGTAATTCCAAAGTAATGAGGAGAATTAGAGAAATTAGAGGAAAAGGAACTAGGAGGAGCTAGGCAATAGAAGTTTAGAGAAAAGTTAGAAAGAAATCTCACATGCCAGTTAATAATTCATGCAAAACTAGATTTCATTTTCTGCTATACATTGTGTGTAAAAACACAGAATCATAAATTTTAAGCTGAAAGGGACTTTGGAGGCCAAGTAGTTTAACCAACCCTTGCAGTTGAGGAAACTGGGGTTGAGATATTAAGTGATTCCCTCAGGGTTATCTAAACAATAAGAGATGGTACTAGGATTTGAAACTTCAGATCTTTAGACTTAAAATTCGGGACTCATTCTACTGTACCACACTATTTCTCTCCTTTTTGGACTATAGGCTACACCATCAGCCCATCAAAAACTGAATGAACCTAGCATTTCTTTTTTACAGGACCTGCGATTTCTTCAATGTAGAGAGCTCTGCTGCTATGGAACTTGCTCTCATGATCTATGTTTTCTGCAACTGATATTTTAAAGCACTTTGTACTTCACAAAAAAAATCTCAATTTATTTATTAACCTTTAAAATTCATAATTTCCCTGGGAAGGAAAGTAGGATATGTGTAGTTATTTCCAAATGACAGAGAAAAGATCAGAAATTCAGAAAGGTAAGGGATTTATTCAAGATAAACCAGCTAGCAGGATGCAAAGCCAAAAGAAAAGGTCTGACTCTCTCTTTCCTATTTCCATGGTTATTTCTACTTTCTCCCAATTTTTCCACAATAAGTTGATTTACATGCCTTTATCTTTTGATATCAAACCATTCCCTAATTGTGAAAATTCTCTTGTACCTGTCTCACAGATGGCAATTTAAATTTTATTTTTAAAAATTAAATAAAAAAACTTAAATATCATTTTCCAGCTAAAACTTTAAGACTGAGCAATAATGTGCTTCACTCCTTTATAATTCCCTCCATTTATTTCCATTATGTTCCACTGCATCTCTACAGTCTATTCTCTAGTCAGAACTTGGAAGGGAGAAAATTGAGTGGATCATGGAGGGACTAGGTAAGGTACTAAGAAATGATTACTGTTTATATGTTATGGAGGAAAATAACATCTTATGACACCAGGAAAAAATTTCCATGTTGCCAAAACATTCCTGTTTGCTTTAAAAATAACTTACTCTTTAAGTTAATTATGTTTGTAACAACTACACCATTTTCCTTTCAAGAACAATTACAATGTGTGACTCTGTTTGGAAGGGAAAAAATAAAAAATAAAAATTAAAAAATTTGGGTTTTATCCCTAGAGTAAAAAACACAAGAGGGAGCTAAAGGGTAACCAATAAAGAACTTCATTTATAAAAGGGTTTTATCTTAGAAGATAGTGGGACTTTAAGCCTTTTTTTTTTTTTTTTTTTTTTTTTTTAAGATTCCCTTAGTATGGTTTCAGTATATTAGAAGCTTCTCTCTAGACTGGACTGGCAGATGCTGGTATTAGTTCTGCCATCAATATATTATATGATCATGACCTTGGGGAACTTCTGTTTCTCAATTACCCAGCCTCCAACCTTAGCTTTCAAATAGAGAACATCAAATCTGATTCCCTCATCCCTACCTACTTCCTGGAGGGAGGTTATAAAATTGATTTCGACTATATAGTCCAAGGGACTGAGTTCTTTGGAAGAAAGGACTTCATAAATACTGAGTTTTATGGCTATTATTAAATTCTATCAGTGTTTGGGTGAGGAAGAGAAAGCAATTCTAGCATCTAATACAGATGAACAGATGTTGACTAACAGAAACAAAGACCTCACTGTATCTATAAATTTAATTAAGCTTCTAATAGGCAATTATGTTATATACGTATATGAAAGGGAATTGGAAAGGAGGGGACTAATATAGAAAATTTTTAGAAAGATTTATTTGAAGGAAACTAGAAGAAACAAGAAAATTCTTAAATATATAACATACATAACAGAATTTCAAAAGAATGATTTAAGTAAAATGTTATATAATTCAATCATGAGAAATAGTAATAAGAGCATTGGAAGCTAAATGGTACAGTGGGTAGAGTGCTAGGCTTGAAGTGCTGAGTTCAAATCTGGTTTCTCACACTTACTAATACTGTGACTCTGGGCAAGCCATTTAATCTTGATTGCCACAGTTTCCTTATCTGTAAAATGAGGTGGAGAATGAAATGGCAAACTACTCCAGCATCTTTGCCCACAAAACCCCAAGCACAGTTACAGAGTCAGAAATAATTGAAATGAGAGAACAACAAAAGTAATAATAGTCTACTTGTACAGTACTTTAGAAATCACAAAGCACTTTCCTCAAAAAAAAAAAAAAACCCTCTATGTATGATTATTCCCATTTTATAGAAAACAAAACAAAAACCCTACAAATTAAACTGAATTTGCTCATATTTATACTATTAATCACTGACAGAGTTAGTATTAAAATCTATTTATAGGCTCTAAGGCCAATGTACCAAAGTGAGATAAAATTCAACATGGTTTTGTCCCTCCATGATCCACTCAATTTTTTCCCTTCCAAGTTCTGACTAGAGAATAGACTGTAGAGATGCAGTGGAACATAATGGAAATAAATGGAGTCAAAAGATAAGGATTGGAGACTTGGTTTTGTTATACTAATTTTTATGAGATTAATACTAGACATATGATTTCACTCATCTAATAAACTCCAAAATATGGAAAATTCTATCAGTCACTTCTTTACAACTTAAAGGCTTAAAAAAGCCCTTTTTTTTTTTTATTTAGGCTTTACAGTTACCAGGATGTTAGGGAATTTGCCTAGGGACATACAGTCTAGATGTGAGACTATGTTAGAGACCTAAGTTATCCTGAAGTTAGTTCTCTTTCCAAAGGTCCATGTTGCTTATCAATATTTTTGTCTCAGAGTCAAAATTTCACTTCTCTGGTTCTTCAGTTCCTAAAATATAACTTTGCTTAGATGGCCTTGTAAATTCCCCCACAGCATACCATAAGATGTGATTCCCTGACCTCAGAGGTCAGATGTAAAATGCAAAACTAACTCGAAAAAAAATTGCAAATAATTTCAAATAAGAACAGTAATGAACATGTTTACTTTAGAGTATATCACCCAAATTTTTATTTTTTTCACCATTGCTAATCTTCAAATGAGAGAAAGAATGATGGGGTTGATTTTAGCCCTCCAAAATTCCAAATCACTGGTTATTTTCTGAAAGATAGGAAACAGGCACTCCTTTCTTTATTTGACCCTGACACCTATAAATGAATGTGCCATTTGGTTCAATTGCAATATATAAATTGGTTTTACTATACTGGAATGTACTAAATGTAGGTGTTTCAACACAAGACTTAGGATAAGAGGAGAATTATCTGATTGCCCTAAACCATGATTATGATTACCTGAAAGGCAACTGGGCAGAGTGGTGGATGCTATGTTGAATTTAAAGACAAGAAGACCCAAGTTCAAATTCCCCTTTAGGTACTTTTAATCTGTATGATTACTAAGCTAAATTATTCTCAGCCTCAGTTTCCTCATCTGTAAAGTAGAGGTGATAATAATAATAATAATACCTATCTCACAGGCTTGTTTTGAAGATCAAATGAGATACCATATTTTTAGTGCTTTGCAAACCTTAAGGCTGTTGGTGCTAGGGCTATATGCTTAATACATTAAGACATAGTTTCCCTCAGTTATAGAAAGTAAACCCAGATTCAGAGCCTGTAGTGAATCTTTGTAAGAAATAAAAATCATTAGGCATGATAAGGACACCTTATACTGTGTCCCTTTTGGTATGTATCTTAGGGAACTCAGAATAAACAGCTATGCTGCTCAGCTCACCCAGAGAAAAATTGTAATATTCTATTTAAAGACTTGTTGTGAGAAAAGTTCTCTATATGAAAATAGGACCTGAAAATGTCTCACATTGCATCAGTTACCAAAGACCATTGATTCCATCTCTATATCCCAATTGTCCACTTCGATTTTTACTAACAGCACTTTAATATTTGCCCCTATTACTCTTAACAGGTTTTTCCTATCTCTATCTCATCTGCTTTCTAATATTTCTTATTTCTAAATCTAGCCAAGTAATTCCTCTGCTCAAAAATCTTCAATAACTTCCTATTGTTTCTTTGCATCTGGCTTCTAAAACTTTACACAATCTGGAACTGCAGTACTTTTTTAGTATGAGGTTACCTTCACATATTCTATGTTCTAGCCAAACAAGATTACTCACCATACTTACTATCCCCAACTTTTATCTTAAGACACACTCTCTGATCCTTCCATCTTTGCATCCATTCTTACACTGTTCCTTATAACTGTAACATAATTTCTTTTCTTTTCATAGGCCATTGAATTCCTACCCATCTCTGAAAGTCTAAATCAAATAATACTCCTTTTCATAATGCTTCCCTCCATCTCTCCATCTTCCTGGTTTTACTTCATTTAGTATCTTATTTTTACCCCCTTTATTATGCTCATGATGCAATATTTCACATCCTTATAATCTTTTTGGTGTCTTTTCTCCCTACTAGACTCAAAGCTCTAATGTCTTATTCAAACTTGATATTTCTCACAGTGGGTAGCATCCAGTACATGCTAAATAAATATTTGCTGAATGAAAGAAATAAAACAGGTTAGATGGCAGGTATATAATCTAATTTTCCTATTAGAATTTGAAGGGAAAAATCTGGAATGTGTGTGCGATACAACTTATAAAAGGATTGTGTTGCAAAAATCATTCAAAAGTCAGTTGTTTGAAACAGTGAATTCATTTCCCCCATGGAAACAATGATATAAATACTTACTGTTAACTGATTGTTAAATTCCTGGCCCCCGCTAGCCCACAAAAGTCTATTTAACCCATTGTAGCACCTATAATGAATGTGCTTTATCGTTACCCTCTGGAGTCTTTCTAATCTTGTCCTCTCATCTGTTGCCCCTATGATTCAAATGTTTCATGGGTTAAATAAATTTTTGTGGGTTAGTCTGAGAATCTAACCACAATGCATAGCATTGTTTTTAAGGGAAATTAATCCTGTGGTCAACAGTGTGCAGAAAACTCTTTAAGATCAGGAAACAAATAGCTTTTTTTTTCCATTCCTTTACTTACTTCACTCTGAATGCTGAAGTTGGGACAATGAAAGAGAAGAGGGAACAAGTCGTATTTTCTTCAGGGTCTGAAGGTACTCACTGATACTTCCTATGTAAGCTATATTCTTAATTCTGAGAATACCTTTCCCTTTTCAGCCTGGTGGGCAAAGCACTATGTCCAAAGCTCACTTCTGATACTTATTAGCTCTGTGCTTTGGAGAAGTCATTGGACACCTTTAAAATCGTTGACCTTAAAATGGTTGAGTTCAAAATTTTGCCTCTGACATTTAACCGCTATATCACTTTGAATAAATCCATTTTTCCCTTGATGGACTACAGTTCCTCATCCTTAAAGAGAGGATAGTAACTGAAGCAATCTCACAAGTAAGGCCCATGGGAGATAGTAATTTGTTTATACTAAAGATAGTACAAACAAATTACCTGGTGAATATTAAAATTCTATATAAATGTTGTTATATAATATTTAGCTAAATAATAATAACAATTATTATGTCTCTGAGGTCCCTTTCAGATCTAGATCTGTGACTCCATAATCTGCTAAGCTCACATATCCATCATGTCTCAATGAGGAAAAAGAATTTAAAGAAATATCCATTAACAACATTATGATCAGTAAGATCCTTATCTGAAATGTCTCAAACAGTAGTTTAATAATGACCATTAATTTCTAGGACAAAAATGATCAGTGAAAAATATTTTGAACTCACCTATTTCTTCCCCCAGTGAGGAGTTCAGGATTGCACCTGCAGACATGACAACAGCACAGCTCCCAAAACCTTGAGGATAGAGTTTGCTCAGGGGTACCTGAGGGACATACTTCTCCCAGCCAAGGTCTGAAAAGGGGGCCTCCTTTCCATCCAGGGTCTTCACAGTCACTTGATCCCTGAGTTTACACAGTAGCTGTTCTCTTGTCAGCTTGGAGTTCCTTTTCCCCCTAAACCTCACCCTATGCTTGTTGGTAGTGAGATAATCTTTCATTGCTTTTTGTAAACGTGGATTTAGCATTTTTGAAGAGACATTTCCTTTCCAAAGCCGGTACAGAAAGGACTTGGACATAGTGGAATAGAGTCTGTCCCAGTGAGGCAATTGGCTTCTCCTGTGCCTGGAGATAATTTTCTTTCGATTTTGTCTGATGCCCCCTTGCTGATTCTCCTCACTGAGAGGCATGAACTTCACCATCTGCTGGTCAGGGCTGTGTGACATAGGTTGGCCCATAGTAAAAAAATAGTCATCATCTACTTGATAGAAAAGGCGTGGGGATTTTTTTCTCATCTGAGAAGGAAAAAGCTCTTCATTCTCCAAACCATTTTTTATTTCAGTCCATTTCTGAAAGCTATTGGAACCTAAATTAAATGAATCAAAAAGGTTTCCATTGAGAAGCACTTCATTCCCATCAATGGTTTCAGAAAAGGATGGGTCATGCATGGCGCCCATGATTGATCTCTGTTTCCCTTGGATAGGCAGGATCCTTTTAGTTTCAACAAATGAGAAAGAACTTGGAACTGGTTCCACAGTGTTGCTATCTGTGAAATAGATGAAGATTACTAAAAACAGGAGACCCCAAGCAAATATCCCAAAGAGCATTAGTTGTTTCCATTGTTTCAAGTTCGGTTTCATGGCAGAGTCCGTATCAACACTTCTGTGTCCTGAAGCAGACAACCTGCAGGACAACATTAAAGATTAGCAGCACTTTTCTACACAAATACAATAGGAAAATAACACATCACGAGTGCTGGCCAGATCAATCTCCCAGGTTTTTTTTTTTTTTCCCCCAATATGCAATGAACAATTCTAACTGACTAGAAGTGGAGGGATTAAGTATTTTTTCTCACCTTTTTAAGTACAATTCTTCACCTGTATTTTATTAACTCAATCAACAAGCACAAGCATTTATTTAATATTTACTATTGTGTCTTAGGTATCTAGCTAAGCCCTGAAGATAGGCTTACATTCTATGAAATGAGGCAGGTAGGTTGTGCAGTAGATAGTATTAGGCTTGGTCTCAGACATATACTTTGTGACCTTGAACAAGTCACTTAACCTATTTGTTTCAGTTTCCTCATCTATAAAATGAAGATAATAGTAGTTCTTACACATAAGGATTGTTGTGAAGACCAAATGTGCTTAGCAAAGAGCCTGGCACATAGTGCTATATAAAGGTTAGTTATCATCAAGGTCATCATCATCATTATCATCATCATCAACAATGGAGAAAACGTGTATTAAAATGGTATTTACAAGACACAGAACAGATAAAAGACAACTTTAGAGGTTGTATTTATGTGGTGATATGGACTAAGAACATCTGCAGAAGAATGAATTTGAATTGTCATTTAAAAAAGCTAGGGAAAAGATGAGATGAGGAAGAAGAGTAGTCTGTGCATGAGGGACATTCTATGAAGTATTATGTTTTAAGAAAGAGCAATCAGACCAATGCATTTCAACATTAAGGTACAGAGAGGGAAGTAATATATAAAAAGACTAGAAAGATAAGAAAGGGATAGGATACATACGCACATATGGAAATTATATATATGGAAACATATACATATATACATACATAAACATATGCACATGTGTGTACCTTAACTCTTTTCTCCAGCATTGCTTGAACATTATTAAAAGTTGATATATGAGGTACAACAATTAAATAATAAAAATGTATTTAAACATATATACTAAAAGTTATATGAGTTCCTTTTGAAGGTTATTCACTTTTTTTTTTTAAACTCCTCTTTGAGAATTCATTTAAATAAATTACATGAAAAGATATTTGAAAGCAGAATTGATTTTTCTTTACTTTGTTTCATTCAGAACCAAGCTTGTCAATAAGTTAAATGAAATGGCTAATAAAACTTGTTAATATTTTCATTTATTTATTTGGAGGTGTGTGTGTGTGTTGGAGAGGATCAAAACGAATACTAACTAAAGTAATTAGAAGTAGAAACCAGTCAAGATGGTGGATTATGATGAAGCAGGGCAACTCAGTTATCTCCATAATTATTACAACCAAGAGTTAAGAAAAACAGCAAAGTTGGGAAATTAAAGAAGAAAATACAGTGAGATATATTTCTATCCCAGCAAGTAGGAAAAGAAGCTAGCCAGCGCCTTTGTCCTTCTGACCCCAGAAGTGTGTTTTGGATACAGCCTATATTAAGGAAGGAATCTTGAGGTACTATGCTTTCTTGTAATAGTAGTCAATGTATCCAGCTGAGCTTTGGCCTGGGTTTTTGTTAGGACCAAAACTGAGCAGCAAAAGTTATATGATGAACAAGACTCTTTTCAGCAGTGAAGTGAGTCAGAAAGAGGACTATGGAGACCGAATTTTCACCTTTTTTATTGTTTTTTTCCTTCCCAGGAGGAAGAAAGGAAGGGAGAAAAATTTGGAACACAAGGTTCTGCAGGGGTAAATGTTGAAAACTACCTTTGCATATATATTTTTAAAAAAGATAGAAATACTCAAGATACAAACACAGGAGTGGGGGGAAAGGACTCCAAAACACCTAGAAGGAGAGTTTTAAAGAAAAACACAAAGTCAACTAGAATTCCTGGAAGAAATGAAGTAGTAATTAAAATAATCAGAGACAGTTTTCTGAGTTGCCTCTTAACTAGCTCAAAGGTAAATTCCTAATTCCTAAGTAGATATTCCTGAAATATCTTAATCAATGTTAGCATCATTAGAATAAATATATTGTTTGCCAAAATTAACATTTTGAAAGTTACCATTCATTTAAAAAAGTGGCATAGTTAGTTAATAGAGTGCAGGGCTTGGAATCAGAAAGACTTAAGATCAAATACTGCCTCAGACACTTACTAGCTCTGTGACCCTGGGCAAGACAGTTTGCCTCAATTTTCTCAGATGAAGAAAGAAATAGCAAGTCATTCCTGTGTCTTTGCCAGGAAACCTCAACTAGGGCCACAAAGACTCAGACAAGACTGAAAATGACAACAAAAATTCATTTGAATGCTTAAGCACTAGTAAATTAAAAGTATTCCAAATCTTATTAGTATATTTACATATTTAATATGTGAATATATATGCATATGTACTATACATACATGTGTATACATAGGAAGGACTTCAAGCATAGAAATTTCCTCACTTATACAAGAGGTTTGCAACTTATAATCTTGAAATGTTAGGAGGTTACTTGCATTTATCTATCATCACACCAAGTTTGGCCTTTATTCAAAGAAAATAACATACTTTCTTTCTGTTTCCATATGTATATGCATATATATATATATATGTATATATATATATATATGTGTGTGTGTATGTGTGTGCATATATTTTGTATTCATATGCATATATATATATATGATGTATATAGAGATAAATATGTGTGGCTATATGTATATATATATATGTATATATATACACATATGCATATATGTGTGTATACATACACACATCTACAAATATATTGTCTCAATCCTAGACAATCTAGTTAGAAAGATAAAGACAATAAATTTCTCTATGCCTATATACTAACTGTAAATTTATATATTCATATATATGTATATGTATTTTTTTCTTAAAAGAACAGGACTAAAGAAAAAGAATAAAGCAAAATCATGTGGCAAATGATCTTGGGTTTTCTAAGTCAAATGACTGAATCTATTCCAGTCAATGCAGTAGCAACAACTTAGATTCAATTGTTTTTGCTGAGCCTTTAATTGAAAAATTACTTCTGTTAGTCACAGAATCAAATGGTTACTCCCATTAGGAAAGAAGAGTAACTCCACTTCAGTACTAATAAGACTATGTACAACACAGCACAGATTTTTTAAAGCTTCTAACACATAAAAGTCTTTCATAAACAATATACTTTAATCTAAATTATGAAATGAGTTGTTTTTATTGTTTGCAACAAAGAAGGAAGATACTAATTTAAACAATAGTGAGAGGGATGAGAACATGATTATATAGAATTGAGCTATCAGAGAAACCAATTCTCTCATTTTACAGTTGAAGAGACTGAAATGCAGAGAAGTTATATGACTTTGCCAAATCCAAGCTGAAAGTAACCATCAGTGAGAATATTTGAAGCTAGAACCTCTTTCTACTTTAAATCCCTAACACAAATTGCACAGCCAAACTGATTGTGATTTGAAACACATTTTTGTTTCTTTTTTATTTTTTTGCTTCTCCCCAACTTCTTAAAGGTGAAGTGAATAAAAAAGAGGTGAAGTTGAATTAGTCTGAGCTCCTTAGAAACAAGTATTTCAATATGAGAAGTACTTTTCTTCAGGTAAAATTTATGTAGTTCTTGATGCATTGTAATATTAGAATAGAGTGGGATAGAATAAAGTGCTTCAGTTCATGATAATGATGTGACTTTTAATATTCCAAAGACCTTTGTTTCAAGCTCTAGAAAAAGAATAATTACAAATGTCAGGGGCCAAATAAGGGACTATTTTGCAAAATAATGAAGTCATAAGGAAATGAAAAACTTCTACTCACCAAGCTTGGGCATGATCATTAAAAGTGCTGCATTACTATGATAGCAATAGTTAAGCCAAAACCCAGAGCCAGGAACAGAGACTGAGACAATTAAATGGCAAAACTATATATTGGATTGGGGTGAAACTCAAATAGTATAACACTTGCTTTCCTTATAATGGTCTTTTACAAAGAAGTTTATTACAGACAGATACATAAAAAATTTGTTTGCTGAATTGGACAAAAGACTAATGACTGAATAATAACTCAGTTACATTTAACTGGGGACACCTTTGATTCTCCCTCAGTCCCATCATATTAATAATTGTTACATTCTGTTAAGCTTAAGTTACAATTATCTTTCACATTTCTTGTTCCCATTAACTCTTCCATTCTCATAGTCAAAACTCTTATTCTTCTAACTTCACTAGCAGCCTGATAAAATCTTTCCAGCTCCAATCCATATATTAAACAACTGCCAAAGAAATCTTCCTGATGCATAGTTTTGATCATTTCACTTCCTTCTTTAAAAATTTCAGTGGCTCCTCACTGAAGAATCTATAGAATAAAAATCTAAACCACTTATTTGCCTTTACTCCTAATTTCTGTTAAAATTCTACCCTTCTTTCAAGGCCCAGATCAAATATCTTCTCCACGATGGTTGCCTCTGATGAGGCAAATTTTTCATTTTTCTTTGAATTTATATTTTGCATGTATATTTTATCTCCATTATATTTCTTTCTTATTAGACTGTAATCTCATATAAGTAAAGACTATTTCATTCTTTGTGCTTTTATCCCCAAAGTCTGGCACATAGTAGGTACTAAATATTCATTTTTGATGAACTAATTATAAGTTTCTCTTTTTTCTCAGTTTTTTTTTTGTGTGTGTAAGTGTGTGTGTGTGTGTGTGTGTGTGTGTGTGTGTGTGTGTGTGTGTTTGTGTGTGTAAAGCAATTGGGATTAAATGATTTACCTAGAGTCACACTCAGGCTCTCTTCATTCCAAGGCTGGATAGAACTATGTTTCCTGCACCATTAAGCTATTCCTAATTATAAGTTTCTTAAAGATAGAGGCTGTCATTTCATTTTTAATCCTCAGTGTCTATAACTTGCTAAATATTAATGGATATATGTTTTAAAATTTGTTGAATTTTGAGAAAAATACCAATTCATTTTTCTAATACACTTCCTTCAATATTCTGGTGAAGATTATCTTATTCTGAATACTATAACAACATCAGATGATATAATATTAATCAAATAAATTACACATGAAAGGATACTACTAGGCAAATTAACTGTCCCTGAATGCCAAGGAAGGACTGTTTCTTAATCTTAAAATTCATGCAAGCCTTCCTTGCTAAGAACAGTTTTCAGTGACTAACACTGGTATCATCAATATTCCAAGGAGGAGATTATACACGTAGCTGAGATATTATACAACTTTAGAATCCATCATAAAATTATTCTAAAATACTAACTCATCTATGTTCAGAAAAATATTTTAAATTTATGAATTAGCATTCTGGCTCATTTGAACTTTATCCCTCTTTTTCAAGCATTCTCCCTCTGTGTCTCTCTGCATGTCTTTCTGTCTCTGTTTCTATCTCTCTGTCAGTTTTTCCGTCTTTCTCTCACATACATACACACAGAGACATATACAGACACAAACACACACACACATACATACACAATGGACTTTTTTTTGTTAACTATCCATTTTATTCTTGGGACAAATGTATTCCTCCTGAAAAAAAATCCAAAAAAATGTAAACTTCCAAAATATTATAGCCAAATTCTAGAACTTACAGATCAAAGAAAAAAATATTGCAAGTACCCAGAGAAAAAACAATTCAGATATTACAGCCACAGTCAGGATCACACAAGATTCAGTACCTTCTACATATTCTACAATCCAATATTCTGGGAGGTAAAGGAGCTAGAATTAATTATCTAAAAACAAAACAGTATAATTATTCAGAGAAAAAAACAACAACTGATATTTAATGAAACAGAGAACTTTCAAACTTTACTGATGAAAAAACAGAGCTGAATATAAAAAGTGATATTCAAACACAAGACTGAAGAGAAGTATAAAAAAGGTATGCATGAAAGAGTAATCATAAGAAACTCAATAAAGTTAAACTGTTTGTATTCCTATATATAAGAAAATGATACATGTAACTCCTAATGACCTTATTAGGGAAGTTAGAAGAAATCTATATATCCTGATGGCATAGCCCAGTTGATTATATTGAGATCATTTCAGAAAAATATTAAAGGGGTGAGAAAGAGGAATGTACTGGAAGAAGGAAGAAGTAGAATAGGGAAAATGTTCTTACATGAAAGAAGTATATAAATAAGGAAAAGCTTCTATAGAGGAAGGCAGGAAGCTAAGTAGAGGGCATTGCTTGAACTTCATTCTTATTAGAATTGGTTTAAAAAGAAAAGAAAATAAACACACACACTCAATTGGGTATAGAAATCTATTTTACACAAAATAGAAATAGGTAGGAAAGGGGATGAGAAGGGGGGGTGAAAAAGGGGAGGGTGAATTACCAGAGGCAGTGGTCAGAAGAATGGACTTTTGAGAAGGAAAAAAGAGAGAGGAAAAGTGAAGAAAATAGAATGGAAAGAAATGCACAGTAATCATAACTATGAATGTGAATGGGATCAGTTCATTCACAAAACAGAAACAGATAATAGTATGAATTAGAAACCAATCCAACAATATATTATGCATGAGACACACAAAACATAAAAATACGCAGAGTTAAAATAAAGGGCTAGTGCAGAATTTATTATGCTTCAAAAAAAGTAAAAAGGGCAGGTATAGCAATCATTCATTATTCCAGTAAAAGCAAAAATAAAACTTATTAAAAGAAATAATCACAAATGTATCATAGATAATGTACCATAAAAATGTACATAGACAATGAATATTAAAAAAAAATTAGTTTCTCTAAAAAGGCCTCATTTTTCAAATATATAGGGAACTGAGTCAAAGTTATAAAAATCAAAGCCATCTCAAATTAATAAATGGTAGAAAGATATGAACAGCAATTTTCAAAAGAAAAAATCAGAAATATCTAGTCATATGAAAAAAATGCTCTAAAGTACTGATTAGACAAATGTAGTTTAAACCAACTTTGAGATACCACCTCATACTATCAGAAATGACAAATGTTGGAAGGAATGAGAGAAAATAGGTACACTAACAAACACTCGTTAGCTGTGAATACTAATAAACACTGGGTAGCTGTGAACTCTATTTACTGGGCTACAAAACTATGTACTCTATGACCTAACAATATGACTACTGGGTCTATACTCAAAAAAAAAAAAAAAAAAGCAAGGTAAAAGGAACTATGTGTACAAAAACCACTTAGAGAAGTCCTTTGTGGTAGCAAGGAACTGGAAATTGAGGAGATGCTCATCATTTGGGGGAATGGGTGAAGAAATAATGCTATAACTGTGATGGAGTACTAATGCACTAGAAGAAATGATGAGGTGGAGGTTGGTTTTAGAAAAAAAAGAAATATGCTAAGACCTATATAAAGGGATGCATAGTAAAATGAGAAGAATCAGGAGAGCTCTGTACACAGTAAGAACAATGTTGTAATGATGATCAACTACTCTGATCAATATGATGATCCAAGACAATTTCAAAGGCTTTGTGATAAAAAAAAAATACTATCTCCAAAGCAAGAACATCATTGATGGAAAAGTGAAATATAATTTTCTTCATTTTTTTGCTTTTTTAAATAGCATGGCTAACATAGAAATATATATTACATGGTTTCATATGTATAACTGATATTTTGTTTGCCTTCTCAGTGTGCAGTTAAAGAATGGAAGAGAGGAAGATAATCTGGGACTCAATGTAAAAATAAAAGAACATTAAAAATAAATAAACAATTTTTAAAAAGAAAAAAGGACAATCATTTCTTAGTTTGCAGTCACTATTAAAACTATAGCATTTTATTAGAAACAAAGTTCTTCAAGCCCAATTGTTTCTATAACTAACAACAATCTTTAAGTGATAATCTATTAATTGTTTTAAAAAGGAATACTTCAAATTGTCAAACTCTTATGAAATAGTATTTAACTATTCAGAAATAATGTGATGAAAATTGTTGTCGATGTACTGAAAAGAACATTGGTCTTGGAAATTAGAAAACTGAAAATGAATTCCATGACACATGATCAATTTCACTAAGTTTCAGTTTTATCATCTGTAAAATAATGATAAATACCTTCTATACTGGATTGAAGTTAGTGTCCAATTACAAAATATAGAAGAAACATTATACATACTTAAAGTAAATTTATTATATATTTATATATTACATAAATATGAGCTTTTCTTATCATTATTTTAATAAATATCAGATAAATGACATTCAGATCAACCTGACAGAGAAGCATTTTGTTGTAATTGATCCTAAGTTTATAGGTTAAGAGCTAGAAGGAACCTTAAAGATCTTTCTCTGGACATTAACAATTAGAGATCATGGGTTATGGAAAAAATTCTAGTTTACAAAGCAAAAAGTATCCTTCAAACGCTGCCACTAACTAAGCTACGCAATGTTAAAAGACACCATTTTCAACCTGGTTCCTCATCTGCAGCATGATGGAGAATTCTAACCTTGTCAAGAGTCCAAGATATTCCTCAATCAACTGGATCTTGCGATTATGGATATTTAACTTATGTGAGCTTTAGTTTTCTCATGTATATAATGGGAATAATATTATTACTTACATCATACCACTTTCTAAACTGACTCTTCTTTGTATTCCTAGTATCTAGCACAAAGTCTTGCACAGAATAAACATTTCTTGAATTAAAAGGAATTGAACTGCAAAATACCATATAAATATGAATTAGATAAGTCGTCAAATAAGCAGGGTCCTTTCAATTCTAAGTCATTTTTAAATTTTCAAGCTTTTAAACATATGTACAAGTTCTCAAATTAAAATATTAATATACAATATCTTGCAAACAGCATTGAAATATTGCCTAGTTAATGCAAACTACTCATCTTAACTCTAAAATTCCTCATTCTATATTTTCCCATGCTATTGGAAGATCTGTAAGCTCTGCATGTTTAAATTGCTCATTGCTCACAATTCTCTTGAATGTGATAGACCATACACACACACACACACACACATACACACACACACACACACACACACACACACACACACACACCTTGATTAATGTTTGCCTCCTAAGTCATCCTTTGCCCAGGTTTTTGTGGGCTTAATCAATAATAACACACACAATCAAAATCTCTTTAAAGAAACTGTGGATTCCATGTGGGTATGTGTTGATGAGGTACCCGAGGAGCTACCCACTCCAAGACTAATCATCAACTTTAAGATTTTAAATTAAAAAAGATTTACTGTGTGTATCCCAGTCAGAAGTCATTCATATGAATCTTGAGTTTTCAGAAGACTAGTACTTTCAAGAATCAGTTTTCCAAAATTAGTTCCTGTCACATTTCACATGAAAATACCAATCCTCTGCTCACCATGGGATTTGCTAAAGTCCCTTCTCCAACCTTATTATTGCCATTTTTACAAGTGGCTTCTTTTTATTTTTTTAAAAGTAAAAGTGCCTCCAGACCATATAAAATACAAAGAAGAGAAGAACTCTATACAAAGAATAGAGGAACTCTTCATGAATTGGATCTCTAGCTTCCCTATCCATTGTTAAGCAAATTTCCAGAATACCCAAAACTAAAAAGGTCAACTTGAGATTGCTTTTTTTTTTTAAAGTTTTTTTTTTTTTTTCTTTTTAATGTTCCCTGCTCTTGATTTGTCAAATATAGGGTCATTATCTGAAGTCAGGATTATTATCTGAAGGACCAGTTGTTAATCAAAAGACTGCCTCACAATGAGAGACCAAATCAGACCAAAAGAAATCAAATGGTTTGAAGGTCCCTGTGGTAAAGAGTTCAAAGTCTTATGAGAGCAATAACTCAGGGATCTGAAGTGGACGGAGCTCTGTCCAAGAGAATTTGGATTCAAATGCTTACATGGTCTGATTCTAGGTAAACCAGTTTATCTTTTAAGCCCTCTTCCACTTATCTAGAAAAAAAGGGAATTGTTCTCCAACTAGTCATTAAGGTCCCTTCTAACTGAATAAAAACACCTATGAATTAGGGCACTCTTGAAAATATAGTAAAAGGATGAGTAATTTTTTGAGACTTAACTTTGTAAATGTTTGCTTCAAGGACCTAGAATCATAAAGCTTATGGAGGAGCATGGAAAATGCAAATCTGGTCCTGAAAACCTCAACAGTAGAAAAATCACTTGAGAAGCATTCTAGGAAGATGATAGAGTAAGTAGGTCAGAAATTTCCAGGTTTTCCAGATTTCCTTTGCAGAGAATTGTCTTGAAATGAATGTAGAGAAACAAAAATAAAGAGATAAGGCAGTTATCCTCTTAAGACCACCTAAGAGAACTTCAGAAAATACAGACCTCCAGGGGATGAGGTATTGATGAGAGTTAGGCAAGGGGTAACCCCTTTTGGTTCAGCGCAAGGATACATAGTTAAATGCAGTCTAATGATTGTGCAGAGTCCTCTGTAAAGAAATTTACAGGCCTAGATTGATAAAAATTGAAAACCTAGATTGATAAAAAAGGTTTATTGTAGGGGTTTGGAAGTAAGGTTAAAGGTAGTCGCTAAGCAGACAAGAACCCTTGGCATGGCTGACTTAAGAATGCCATGTTTGGGCTCCTGCAAAGAATGGGCTTCAGGGTCCCCTTTTTATAATGGGGCTCTTGGTGATCTTGAAGGTAGGTGGAGTCCCAGGCTCCTGGCAGGTTTTGGCCAGGGTTAGAATTGAATAGCATTAAATGGGTTTTTAGATAAGGAGGAAGCTGTTTGTGGGGATTGGGGAAACCTGAACAGATAGTGGGGGGCTGGGAAAGCCCAAGTTAGCTCAGATCCAGTGGGGGCTGGGAAAGCCTGGATATCATTGGAATTCAAAAGGGTGCTTTTAACCAGGATTTGTGAATCAAAGATCCTAGCTTCTTCAGCCATGGAGGGGTTGGGAATCAGAAAGGAATCTTAAAGGGATCTCAACCCACATCAGTATGACATGAGTAATGTATGGACATCTCCAGGCCATTCACTTAATGAACAGTTGGATCTGGACCAACTATGTAGGGAAGCAAACTAGGCCCCAAGAAATTTTACCTCAGGAGCTTTCACCTCATGAACTTTTGTCTCCTAAAACTTTTAGCTAAGGAACAGCAGATAGCTGAGTAGGGAAGATTGAAGGACCCCCTACTGTTTCAGGTGGCTAGACCTACTGATGATGACCAGAAGTGATCCCAACCTATGGTTGTAGGCTAGGAATGAGAACACACATATAGCGACTGCAGAGAATAAGAACATTTTCAAGACAGTTGGCTGGGGGGGAATCTAACTATGGCTTGGGGGATGAGGGGAGATCTTGAAGTTTAGTCCCTGACAGAATTCAGAAAAGAACAAGAAGGAAGACCTGAGGTCTAGGACAGCAGCATAACCCAAGATTAAAGATTGATTATAATGATAATAATGAAATATTAAAATATCACATACATTAAATATATTCCCTTCCCTTAGTCACTTGTTTCTTCTCAGTCTCTCTTTTTACTCTATTCCTGTAGTCTTATCTTCTCCCCCACCCAAAGGAAGTACATATACTTCCCATCCCACTGAGTCCCCCCACCTCATTTTCCCCCAGTTTTCCAATCTCAACCCATACAACCATCCAAAAATCCTCTCATCATCTGCTTATCCCATCCTGCCAAATCCTAATCCCCTCTAAAAGTCCCTTCCTACACAGTCCCCCAGTTTTCTTACTTCTCTACATTATACCCTTCCAGATTGTGTATATGTATATATGATGCATATGAATAATATGTAAATAAACTATTAAATAATGAAAATATAATAATAATATCCCAAATTAAATAAAAATGGGTAAACAAAGGAAAAAATCCAATCATAGATAGCTGAAGGACCAGTTGTTAATCCAAGTTCATAGTCAGAGGAAGATAGCAAGGTAAAAGAAAAACAAAAGCCATGGGATAATGTATATAGTATCAGATTTTGTTTATATGTTTACTTTTGTTGTACTGCCTTTGATGAGAGTGAAACTAGACAGCCCTGTAAAGTTATGTAAAATCACCAACAAAAAGTTATACAAACTCAAATGGTCTTATATCCTCTGGAGATAGGATGAATCTCCAGAGAATGACTCTTTTCATATACAAACTCAAAAGATCTCACACCCTCTGGAAAAAAGTAAGATGAATATCCAGAGAATGTCTCTTTTCATATACAAACTCAAATGGTCTTGCCTATTCTTAGATTTCTGCATAAAGTAGGCCTTCAGAAAATGTCTCTTTGCAAAATCACTTCTCTCTTGAGAATGATATTGCAGCCAAGAAAACCCTTATCTTGTTGGTGTCTCTCTAACAATAAAAGCTTTTTTTTTTTTTTTTTTTTTTTTTTTTTTTTTTTATCACAGCCTTTGAGTAAGCAAATTTCCTTCTCTATGAACCCATACTTAGGAAACAAGGAAATCTCTCACCTATTCCTGCCACACCTCTCCTTCCCTACCTTGCCCTCATCACTTTCACACTCCCTTATTTTTTGTAAGAGGGAATGGCTTTTTGGATAGGAGGGAGGGATGGAGCACATACAGAAATGGAGGTGATATAAATAAATAATATTTTCAAAGGGAAGTAGTCCTTAAACAAAGCCTACCTATTGAATACAATCTAATACAAAATGCAAGCTATTTTTAAGAAGTGTGTGTGTATGTGGGCGTGTGTAACTTGAAAGGGCTGACTTTAACATTTAGGACTTCTAATTACAAACACAGATTATAATTATTATATTATAGCACTCACTTGTAATTCCATCAAACTCCTCCTTTTCCTAAATTGATATTTGAATAATAGGCTAAATTAAGTTTCTTTATTCACTCAGTGTAAATTGTTAGTTCACCTGGGAAGTTCTGATCATACTAGTCTGGGGATACAGAAGATGCAAATCCCTTTTTGGGCCAAATTGACTGTATTTGAGAACATCTGACAAAGAAATAAGATGATGGAAAATTGTTTCCAAATAACATAAATGTATGCATTTGCTTCTTTGGGTGACTTTTTAACATCATAGAACTTTTGCAATAATATGGCAGATGTTACTGGGGCAGCTCTAAGTGGGAATGATGATAATAAATTATATTTATGTGTGCAGACCTGACCATATGTTGCCTATTGACTAGAGTATGTTTGTTTTCTAAAACTCAACTAATCTGCTTTATATTTTTAAAAATGTTTTTGTCTGTTTTATTTCTAATTCATATTCAGATATTGGTACTATTCATAAAATGTGTTAGTCACTGACAAAGTGAAAACCATATTCAGCACATATATAATAGCTAATAAAATTGCAAGTTTCATATCTCTCAGACACTTGAAAAAATGCAGTCAGGATAATTTAAAGAAATTTGTGGGTAAAAATATAGATGATGAGGAGGTAACCTTTTAAGAGAATATATACTGCCACCTGCACTGGTTCTCACTTACCTCCCACCCGTCTCTTAAAAACAATCCACTTTGCCTTCCTCTTTTAGTCAAAGGAGAAATGTCATATAAAAGATGTTGAAGATATCTATCTTTTGGGGGAGAAAGGATCTACTTGTAATATGCCAAAATCTAACTCATCTAGAACCTTTCATAGACGATACTGAAAGTCAGAGAATGGAGAGTTTATTATATACTGAGTAAGTAGGGTAGCCTTCTAAATCTGTAAATACTGAGTTTGGTTTCCAAGGACTTCCATGATTCTTTCAATTTGTTTCACTCAACTGGCAAATGTCAAAATCTCAGGTAAAGATTAAATAGCAAGCAAAGAAAAAAATGAGAAATATTTAACTGTGTTTCTGCTTACAGGTTAATTTCCCAAGTCAATAATTTGAGAAAAAATAATTAATGTTGAATATTTATAAATGAAATTCTGATTGAATTCCTACAATTATATTTGATTTTATGTCTTGTATTTCACATTGGAGAGCCACACTAAGTCAAAATTTTCAGATAATAACATCAAGAAAGACATACCAGTTTCCCTATTTTTCAATATCTACATGAAAATCAAAAGCAAAAAAAAAAAAAACAACAGCAGAAGAATAGGAAGGTGGGAAAAATGCTGCCCAAAATCTAATTCATTAACTTGTCAGTCTTCATTCATTGAAATTTGGCTTTTAGTCACAAATCATAGATATTCCACAAAATAGGGGTTGAAAGATGACATCAATATTAAACAAAAATAAGTTAAGAGGATTCAACAAATGGACTGTTCAACATTTTTGTGATCAGGTCAATTTTTCTTTCTTTTCTTTTTTTAAAGACAAATAAACTTGAATTAGCTATATAAAAAGATATAAAAGCAGATTAAGGAAAAAGGTTTCAGGGAATAGGGTTTATTCATAAAAGATTCCTCTCACCAAGAACCTAAAAAGTTGTGTTCAAAAAGAAAAGGTTTGCTAGTGTGCATAGCAGGGGACTATGCCATTTATAAGGAATAATAGATCCTGGTTTAGGTATTGTTTGCCTTGAAGATAGATAAGCCATACCTGCAATAAAACTTTCCTATAGGACTCAATGAAATATTTTGGGACTGATTCATTTCCAAATATGGAAGGCCTTAATCCTTTATTACACAAATATACACAAATATTTATTTTTGCCATTGTTAGTGTTCTCATCCTCCCAAAAGCACATTTTACTGTATATTGCATATTTTATCTGCTGATCTGGGTGCAGGTTGTTTCACTCCATTAAAAAAAAATTAAAAAGTACTTCCAGGGCAAGCACTATTTCATGTTTTTCTTTATCCTTAGGACCCAGCTTGGCAAATGTTTGTTCTATCATTTCAGTTACGTCTTACTCTTCATGAGCTCTTGGAAAAGATGCTGTCATTTCCTTCTCCAGTTCATTTCATAGAGGAGGAAACTGAAAATAAGTTTAAGTAAGTTCTGGTAAATAAGCCTGATTAGGACTTTGGAAAATAACTCTTCCTGACTTCTGGTCTGGCATTCTAAGCATTCTGCCATCTAGCTATCCTTTGGTACAGAGTAGGTAGACATGGTATAAATGTTACTTGAACTGAGTATATGTTTAAGTGTGTATCCATATTAACTTCAAAGTTTTGGTAACCCAACCTCCTTCAGGAGTAATGCTTTATTCTGTATATTGAAACATTCTGAGTTTGAAGAACTCCAGAACAGAAGGTTAAGTCAAAGCTTTTGATTTTTTTTTTCCATTTATGTCAGAATCTTCTAAATTTTACACATAGATAGTTAGATGGGCAAATATATGTAGATTTACAATTATAGAAATGGATGGATACTGATGGTTATTCAAATGGAAGATAGATGTATTAATTTCATAATGACCAAAGACTGTTTGATGGACCAAAGGAAAATAGCCTAGAGGAAAACTAAGAGGAAACAGACAAAAGCATGTCCTGATCAGATCAATTTTCCAAAACTAATTCCAACCCTTGAATGACAGTCACTTACTTTAGAAAAATGTATAGAGCATGAAAATAGAAATCTAGCTACGCCAAGGACCTGTGTCCTAAAAGTGGCAAATTTGATGAAATTAAAATATAAGGTGCTCTATGTTTTTCTTTATTTTTCTTTCAAATATACAACTGAATCTTAGAAAAGTATAAAATCCAGGTCTAAGTTTCTTCAGTGGCAGCTAAATGACAAAAATTATTTTAGATTCCTATTTACTCCAATCAGTATTAATCAACTCAGTGTAATTCCAGATGATTGATTATTAGCAATTATTAATGATATGCTCATATAATAATATACACTTGGTCAATTTAGTCAATGAATTTTAATATACAATAATATATTCATGAATATTTGACGTATCATATAAGGATGATTAAATAAGAAATATTTTTCCTAAAGAGCAGACCTCAAATTTTAAAATCTATGAATGCACTGTTCACTACTTATTTGCCAGTTATGAAGCTCACTAGCCTAACTACAAGAATGCTAATCACCAAACCCATCAAGAGTTAGATGTCTTGATATGACAGGTCCATCAATTAATGAGATCTAGCATTTTACTTTACCTCTTCTGAGTATCTGGGTATCAGGCCTTATAAAAGTAAGGCTCTTGGGACCAGAGGTCATTTCAGATAGTAAGGAAGATTTGAGATCCATTTCTCTAGCAAAGTCCTTTAATAAAGTTCTATTTGCTTGAGGCTCTGCCTCAGTAGTTTTTCTTGCAAAATGGATAAACCTGGATCCCCTTTGAGAGATATGGAAAGGCTAAGAAATATCCTGTAACTAGGTTAGGTTATTTAAGAAAACTTTAAAAAAAAGAACTTAATCTTTTGTTTTTTCTTTACTGCACACTAGAATGCAAAAAGATAGTAACTGTTTTTTTTTTTTTTTTTTTTTTTTTTTTTTTTTTTTTTTTTTTTAGTAGATCTCAGGAGTGTTTAAAAAGCAACATTCAATTTAACCTCAATTAAAGCTTAGGAGGATCAACAATCTTCAAATGAATCCTAGCACAAGGTTATCAATATATATCCTAATAAATTTATATACAGTCACATTATCATTTTGAAAATGGTGAATTGTGGCATAACAGAACTTTTCTATGTATGTTATTGTTTTAAAAATTATTAACACAAGTATGAGATTAGAAAAACATAGTATGATAACAGAATTTTTAAACTGATAGTAGATGATAAACTAAATATGAGTCTATTAGTCTAACATGGAAACCCGAACAGTAAAGGGGATCTTGGGCTACACTAAGAGGCACAATGTTAAAAACAGGGATGTGGTAGTTCCATTGTTATCTTTGAAATAATCACATTACATTTGAAGAATTATATTTCATTTTGGGTTTCAAATTGGTTTCATTTTAAGAAGTAGAGTATCCAAAAAAGGGTAACCAAAATGGGAAAGGGCCTTGGACTTATTTATGACTTATAAAAATCCATTTTTTTAATAATAGCTTTTTATTTTCTAAATATATGCAAAGATAGTTGTCAACATTCATGTACTATAACTTATTCAGCCATTCTCCAACTGATGGGCATCCACTGAGTTCTAGTTCCTGGCCACTTCAAAATGGGCTACTACAAATACTTTTGCACATGTAGATCCTTTTCTCTCTTTCATGATCTCTTTGGGATACAGGCCCAGTTGAGACACTGCTGAATCAAAGTGATCTATAATTTGATAATCCTTTGGGGATAGTTCCGTATTGCTCTCCAGAATGGTTGGATCAGTTCACAATTCCATCAACAATGTATTAGTGTCCCAGTTTTCCCACCTCCTCTAATATTTATCACTATCTTTTCTTGTTATCATACCCAATTTCAAAGGTATAGTGGTACTTCAAATACTATTTTTTCATATGACTAGAAAAGGTTTTAATTTTTTCATCTGAAAATTGTCTATTCATATCATTTGACCATTTACCAGTAAGAATCAATTTGAAGAGGCATTGGAGGTGATTAACCTGGAAAGAAGACTTAAGAGGGAAAAGAGATGTCTTCAAGTATCTGAATGTGCTTGCTTTTCTTGACACCAGAGGACAGAACTAGACCAAAGTTTAGAAGATGGAGAAAAGCAGACAGAGGGTTGAACTAAGGAAAGACTTCTTAACAATTTAGCTGTATTAAAAAGTGGAATGAATTCCTTCAGAATGATGTGAGTTCACTAATACCAGGGGTTTTCAAGCAAAGGCTAGAGTGGATGACCACTTATAGAATATGTTGTTAATGGGGTTCCTATTCAGGAAAGGAAATGACTATAGGGCTTCTACAATCCTTTTCATCTCTGACATTCTGTGACCACCTGCCACCTATTTAGCAATTCTACAGTTTTATAGAAATTCTGTTCTTGCTAAAGATTATAATGCAAGCTCAGAAAAAAATTGCACAACACAAGTATCCTTTGTGGACATAATAGAAGCCTAACAGATTGCAATATATCTTTTGTATTTTAACAATGCTTCTCTTTCATAAAGGTTTTCATCTAAATCTACTTCTTGCAAGCAGAATGTTGGCAGTATAATGCTCTGAAGTAGACTCCTGTGAGACATAAGCATACTGAGGAAGAGTACAAGAGATATTTATACCCAGCCAACATTAAATGAAGAGAATTTCTCTAGACTGAATGAAGTAGGAAGAGTTTTTTTGCCATTTAATACACCTTTCCTGTGATATGAAGAATAGGCAGCTCCAAACATGCCTTGCTATGCAAAGGCTGATCTTTAACTTCAAAGAACCTGAGTACCTATGTGGGTGTGGTAGGGGATGAGATGTTTAGGGCAGGGAAGAAAGGTGGAAAGCAAAATTTTATGCTGTTAAGGCACTAGAGAAACATACTTAAAAGTGAACTATAGCAGTACTAGTTTGGTCTCTCACTAATGCTTTTTCTCTTTCTTTACAGTATTTTCAGAGATCTCTTTCGCCCTTGAGGAATATTATTTCAATTTACAAAAAAACTCATGTTTTACATGCCACTCAATGGTCTCTGTTGAGTATGCAAGAGGACTAAAAGATAAAATTATTTCTTCCTTCCCTTCCTTGATTTTTTTTCTAGCTGCCATAAACATTGTATTTAAAGTCATGAAAATATTTTGAAAACTGTCAATGCACTTCTTTCTTTTTCAGCATGGTCTTGATTTCAGAGTTTAATGTCTATTGAGAAAACTCCTCTTCCCTCCCAACCCTCCCAAGAATTTTCTATAATACTGCAGGTATCACCAAAAAAAAAAAAAAAAAAAAAAAAAAAAAAAAAAAGCTCACTTCTTTTGGAAGAAAAGTTTGTGTGTGTGTGTGTGTGTGTGTGTGTGTGTGTGTGTGTATGTGTAAGAGGGCACAGAGAGAGAAAATTATAAGTAATTAGCAGTTTTATTCTTCTTGTTCAGTCTTTGGGAAAGTGGATTGACATTTTCTTCTCCAGCTCATTTTACAGATGAAGAAACTGAGGCAAGCAGGATTAAATGACTTGCTTAAGGTCACACAGCTACTAAATGTCTGAACCAGATTTGAACTCATACAGAAAAATCTTTCTAATTCCAAGTTCAGTTCCCTATCCACTATACCCCATAGCTGCTCGTACGTGCACACAAAAACAATACACACACATACATTTGTGTGTATATATATGTATATGTATTATATATCTACATCTATATGTCTTAATTGTGAAACAACTACTGCTATGAAATTATGACAATTTATGACAGTCTTTTATTTGTGCATATTTTGCTCATTTTATTTCTGCTCTTGGCAAGAGTTAAATGAAGAATTTCTTTGATCTGTAAACATTGGCAACGATGTTATTACTGCTACTTTAAGACAGTCTTTATTGCAGTGCATAAGATTTAGAAAGATTACTACTATATTTCAAGCCCAAAGACTTGGTTCAAGATCAGTTGTGGATTTTTCTTGTGTAGCAAGATAATCGTATAAATATCTACGCATATATTGGATTTAGTATATATTTTACCATGTTTAACATATATTGGATTACTTGTCATCTAGGGAAAAGGGTAGAGGGAAAGGGAGGAAATTGGAACACAACATTTTGCAAGGGTCAATGTTGAAAAATTACCCATGCATATGTTTAAAATTTTTTTATTAAAGCTTTTTATTTGCAAAACATATGCATGGGTAATTTTTTCAACATCGATCCTTGCAAAATCTTTTGTACCAAATTTTCCCCTCCTTCCCTCCATCCCCTCCCCTAGCTGGCAGATAGTCCAATACGTGTTAAATATGTTAAAATACATGTTAAACCCATTAAATATGTATAATATTCATACAATTATCTTACTGCACAAGAAAAATCACATCAAGAAGGAAGAAAAAGAAAAACTGAGGGGAAAAAATGCAAGCAAATAACACAGAGAGTGAGAGTGCTATGTTGTGTTCCACACTCAGTTCTCATAGTCCTCTCTCTGGATGTAGATGGCTCTCTTCATCACTGGTTTGAATCATCTCATTGTTGAAGACAGCCACATTCATCATAGTATAGTCTCGGTGTAGCTATGTATAATTATTTCCTGGTCCTGCTCATTTCACTCAGCATCAGTTCATGTAAGTCTCTCCAGGATTTTCTGAAATCATCCTGTTAGTTATTTCTTACAGAACAATAATATTCCATAATATTCATATACCATAAATTATTCAGCCATTCTCCAATTGATGGGCATCCACTCAGTTTCCAGTTTCTGGCTAGTACAAAAAGGGCTGCCACAAACATTTTTGCACATGGGGGTACCTTTCATTCCTTGAATATCTCTTTGGGATATAAGCCCAGTAGGAACACTGCTGGCTCAAAGGGTGTGCACAGTTTGATAATTTTTTGAGCATAGTTCCAAACTGCTCGCCAGAATGGTTGGATATGTTCACAATTCCACCAACAATGCATCAATGTCCCAGTTTTCCCACATCTCCTCCAACATTCATCATTATCATTTCCTGTCATCTTAGCCAATCTTATCTCAGAATTGTCTTAATTTCATGCATTTGTTTTGAAAATAAAAAAGCTTTAATAATTATATATATATGTATATATACATATATACATACATATACATATATAAACATATACATATATATGTATACATACATATATACATATATACATACATACATATACATATATATACATATATATACATATATACATACATACATATATACATATATATACATATATACACATATATACATACATATATACATACATATATATATATATATATATATATATATATATATATATATATATATATATATATATATATATATATATATATATATATATGTTTTAAGACCAACTTTGACCTCAGGGAAATCATGGAGGCTTTCCAAGTTGAGTTTCCTCATCTGTGAAATTAAGGGGTTGGAGTAGGTGAACTCTAGATTATCTTCTGACTCTAAATCTGGAATCCTATAATCTCCAAATTTCTTGCTGAAAAAAAAAAAATGTCTGACCACTATCATAGTCCTAAAAGTACTAATTCTAAAATTATTTAAAATCTGTAATATATGTAACCAGTCTGATTGGGCAAATAGTGGACCTAGAGTTAGGCAAGATATGGATTTAACTTAGAGATTTTCTCTGATCTTATCAATGATATATCCAGTTACTTTATTTCTCTCTGATCCTCCTTCTCCTCTTATACAAAATGGGAAACTGTCTTCATAAGGTTATTTTGAAGTTCAAATGAATTGTATGTATAGTGTTGTGCAAAGTTGTAAAGTAAACATGGACATCTTCTGTGCTTGTTATTATTCATTTCATTGGGTAAACACCTAATCTTTTTGGTTTTATAAGAATTCAATGCTAAATTTAATAGTTGTGTATATTTACTTAATGCTCATTATGTAATAATAATTAATCATAATAATAGCTAATATATATATATATATATATATATATAATGCTTTAAGGTTGATAAAGGTTTATTTTATAAATATCTCATTTTATCCTCAAAAAATTTTAAAACATTTGTGATAAACTTCTAACAAGTTCTTTTCTAGTATTAATGTTATTATTTTTCTAAATTCTACAATGGAACAAAATCACAATTTTAAATCAATGCAGGTGAAAAGCATGAATACTGATGAAAATAACTATAATGAAGTTCCAATTAAGTTCTCTCTCTCTCCTCTCTGTGTTATATATATATATATATATATATATATATAATATACATGAATATGTACATATATGAATATTTTTATTTACACATACATATTATAAAAATCATAAGTAGATTAAAACACTTGTATGTGGTCATAGAAGTATAAAAAAGTCCTTATTTTCTAATTTTAAATTTAAGATCAGCTTTAAATTGGTCAGGGATGGATGGCAGGGATCTTATAAAATTGAACAAAATAAATGATCAGTTTTCAATTAAAAGAATGTGAAAAGTAAACTTATACTCTTCAGATATTAAAAATGCTTGAAACAATGCAAGCATAACTCAATTGCTTCCAATATGAATGTTTTAGAAAAGTGAAGAATGTGCTATCAATGCCAGCATTCTCTCTGTCTGGCACTGTACTTGGCACTTGCTCAACTGACTGACAATACCTTAATCCCACATTTTGTTAGCAGAAATCTCAACTGTGGACAGTATACAGTGTGAAATCTCTTTGATAATCATAGGAGTGAATCATGAATTTTACCAGGATAGTTCTCAAAAATAATGCAGCTAAGGAAAGTATTTGAAAGACTCAAAGTCTTCAAAATTAAATGATAATATACCTTATAAACATCACCTGATATTTATCTTTCCTCTTAAACACAAACCTCTTTCAAATTTCCCTATTTCTTTTTGAGGGCATCATAATCTCTCTAATCATTCAGGTTTCAACCTTGTTCACTCTCTTGACTATTCTCTCCCTTATATAGTTGTCATCATCTTCATTTATCTCCACAACATCTTCACTTACATGGTACTACTCCACTTCCCACATTCATCTCCTCTCATCTGAAATACCAGAATTTACCCCCCATTTTTCTATCTGTCCCCATACTCTTTCAGCCCAAACTACTTACCACACAACTGCCAAACTGAAAATTCCAAGGCACTATGATAATTCCTTTTTCAATAAATTCTAGTAGTTCTCTATTACTTGTAGGATCAATAAACATACCTCTATTTGGCATTTCAATCTGACTAAAATTTTGACACAATTTGACTCTAAATTTATCCTCAGGTTTATTGTGTGGTCCTGTCAAACTATCTTTCTTTTTCTCTCTCCTACCTGGCATACTCCATCTCATCTGGCACTTCTATTCCTTTGCACTGGCTATTTTCTGTACATTCACTGGATTACACTTCCTCCTCAACTTTCTTTCTCATCATCTCTAGTTTCCTTCAAAACTTGTCTCAAGCATTACTTTCTACATGAGACACTTCCTGACATTCCCAGCTAATAGTACCAATATCACAAAATGTATTTTGTGTATATGTGCCTTATACAGGTTTATGTTATCCACTCCAGTAGAATATAAGCCATTTGGAGGTAGGGGATATTTTATTTTTACGTATGTACCTCAAGATGATGAACTATCTACATGAGATATATGTATTCTTACAATAGTGCTATCACGTGATAGATGCTTAAGAAATCAGTTTGATTAATTTAATTCTTTAAAGTTAGAAAAGTCCATTTATATTTCCCTGATCACACCAATCAAGAGGGAAAGAAAAATTGGTAGTTGTAATATAGAAAAAAAATAAATAGGTAATATTTAGATTCACCAAGCTTCTAAAGATTACACCAAAGTAGATTTCCAAAAGGCAAAACCTTGACTGGGTTTGTGCTATATATACATACATACATACATATATATATATATATATATATATATATATATATATATATATATATATATATATATATATATATATATATGTATATATTGTGAGTGGCAGTATGATAAGGTGGAGGAATCCAGAGACTTGAGTACCTATTAAAACTTACAAATATTTATTAAGCAAGTACTTCTTGAAAACTACTGGGTATGCAAAGACAAAAAAAAAAAAAAAAAAAAAGAAAGGGAGAGAGTGTGAGAAAGAGAAGGAAGGGAGGAAGAAAAAAGGAAGGGAGAGAGTGTGAGAAAGAGAAGGAAGGGAGGAAGAAAAAAGGGAGGGAGGGAGGGAAAGAACAAAGAAGAAAGGAAAAAAGGGAGAAGGGAAAGAAAAGAAGTTTCTTTCCTCAAAAAGCTTGTATTTTTCACTTAGTTTTTGTCCTGGCTCTGCAAACTTGGGCCAGGTACTATTTTACGACCTTAGACTACTCATTTTGCTTCTCTCAGATTCATTTTCTTCAAATCTAAAAGGAGGGAGTTGACCTAAATAACTTGTAAGATTCCTGTTGCAAGTCTAAATCTCTGGTCCTATAAATAATGTACATGTCTGCAGGTGAAGAGATAATAGGTACATTTCCACATGAGACAAGACTCTAAGTGATATGTTTATGTTAATCTATCTGTGCAGTATCATTTAGTCTTGTAAATTTGTGTTCCCTTAGAAAGTAATCTCTTAGTATTTGTTGTATGCCATAGTTGAAATAAAGCTGAATGTAGCCCAGGCCTCCCTGGATAATATGTGGGACCTCATCCAGGCAGAGCTGTATGGTTTAGGTTCTTGAGTAGCTTTCCCCATTTTTCTGAATATGTGTCTGTCCTTTTTTTTGTACAATTCAATTAAAATTTATTAAGTAACTACTCTTGTATGGCTTTGTTTTTCTATATATGAAACTGGACTACTTATGCTGTCTGAGGTCCTGTGGATAGTGAACACCAAAGGTTTGAATCTTTGTTGGAAGATCAGCAAAAAATGACTAATGATCTCTTCTCTTCCATATAGCTGACAAAATAATTGGCTCAATCACATCTTTAGAGCTGTAAGGAACCTTAGGAATTATCAACTCCACTTTCATTTTGCAGGTAAAAAAACTAAGACTTGGAGAGGTTAGATGAGTTGTTGGGAGTGGGATTGGAGCTGTTCAAACTCAAGATTTTCCTGAGTTCAAGTACTGCACTCTATCTAATTTGCATGTTGTTCTCTTGCTAAAAAACTCCCTACTGTCCTTGGGATAAAATACAAATTCATAACAGTTTGGCCTTTATCCTCACTTTCTGGACTTGCTTCACATTTTTTGCATTTACACACTTTGTTTCAACAAAACTAATCAACTAAAAAGGTGAAAATTTTCCCTTCCAGTGCCATTATCTCCACCTGACACTTAGGATTTTTGATCTTGGTTAATTAAAACAGCCTTTCTTTTTTTGGGAGAAGGGAGGGTAATGTCATTAAAAAAAAAAAAAAAAAAAAAAAAAAAAAAGCTGCTTTCCCTCTCCCTCTCTCCCTTGGGTTTATCTCACTCCTTCTATTGTCTTGGTTACATCTTTAAAGTTAATCCAGTCCCCAACTCTACATCTATGACATGTAGCCCAGTCCTGTCTCCTCTGGGTCTGGATAACTTCACTACCCAGTTATTCGAATCCAACTAGTTCTCTAGTTCTGAACCTGTGCTCCACACCTAGCTCTCCACCACTTTCCAGGCAAGGGGGACAGTCATAAAACATGTCCATTTGAAATCTTTTCTAAGAATAAAACTTGAGTAGACAAACAGTAAGTCTTCAGGGCAACTCCTGAGGGAGGCAGACTAGGACTCAAGAAATTTCACCTCACAAACTCATCAGAGAAGCAGCAGATAGCTGAGTGGGGGAAGACTGAAAAGCCTTTGCTGTTTCCAGAAGCCAGGCCTAGTGGTGCTGACTAGACAGGCTTGTAGCTTAGGAGTGAGCACACACACACTGCCAGAGCCAAGAATATTTTCAGGGCATCATGGCTTGGGGAGCTTGACTGCAGTTTAGGGCAGGAGAGGAGATCATGAAGTTGAGCCCTCAGACAGAATTCAGAAAATAACAATAAAACCTCTGGACAACATTATTCACAACTGAAGATTAAAACTTCATAATAATAATAACAAGATTATTATTATTATTATAAACTGTTAAAATACAAAAATAATAATTTTTAAACTTAGTAAGCAAAATAATCCCAACATAGGTAGCTACTTCAGTTTAAAAGATCTAGATTCATAGTCAGAAGAAGATAGCAAGGTACAAAAAAACTACACTACTACTCCAAAGAGTAGCATCAAATGGTCATAAGCCCAAAAAAGAGTTCTTGGAATAATTTTAAAAAAATTGAAAAATCAAATAACAGAAATTGAGAAAAAACTAAGAAGTAAAATAAAATCAATCCAACAAAATATAAAAGAAAGTCAATCAACTAGAAAAAATACAAAATAGAAGGAAGAAAAGAATTCTCTGAAAATTAGACCTGGGCAAAATGAATTACAAGAAGTAATTGGTTAGTTATTGTCCTTCATTCTTAAAGAAAACTAAAATGACATAACTATGTTAGTGTGTCTGACTGTGGCTGATCAAACCAATATGCTCTATCATAGGCTGGACATAATCAGTCCTAAGGAACATTCTATAACTTTGACATTCTAATGTTTTGACTGCAGTATGGGATCCTCACTTGTCTTGATGATCAGGCCAGAACTAGGTAAACTGACATTTTTAGGACATCTTTTCTAGCTTCTTTTTCACAATTGGAAATGAGCAGTACAATCCTTATAAGGCTACTTGGATACCCATGGAGCTGCCAAATCCTGCTTCCTGTGAGAAGACCCTATGATCCAGGCCTCCTGTGTATGGGTTATAACAATTCCAATGAACCTTCTGCTTCATCACTCACTCATCACCACAGGACTTTGAGATAGGTAGAAATGATAAAATGGTAAAATGGTATGGTAATGTCTTTTGATTTATACATAAATTGAGGCAGAGTTGCATAAAGTTGTCAGCCTCATTATCCCTGTCCAGTACTGCAGGACAGGGTCAAGCTGACTGGTGATGACTTGAGATGCAGTGGATGTAACCAAGGGATCTCAAACCCTAAGGTAAGTTAGAAGGGTGTCTATACCAATAATATAAAAATTTATCCTGGTGGAATAGAGGAAGGAGAACAATTTGTTCCATTGCCCATGAAGTGGGTGCTACAGAGTGCTTAGAGGTTAGTTAGACCAAGAAATAATAAAATTAGAAAAAACTAGAAGAGACTCTGAAACAATACAATTACAGATTGAGGACAAATGATATAAGAATTTTCAAGCTACCTGAGAGTTATGATAAAAAAAATCTGGATACCATATTATGAGAAATTATTTAGGAAAATTTTCCTGAAGTTCTAAAATAAGGGTAAAGTAGAAATAGAAAAAAAATACCATTTACCATGTGAAATAGATCTCATGAGAAAAACTTGCATGAATGTCATAGTCAACTTTAAAAACCTTCAAGTTAAGAAGAAAATTTTGCAAGCAACAAGAAAAAAAAAACAAAAAACCACAATTTAAATACTATGGAAATACATCAGCATTCCACAAGGCCTAGCAGCTTCTATTCTAAAAGACCATAGGTCTTGGAACATTATATTTTTGAAGAGCAAAAAAGGTATGATTTCATCCAAAAATACCTTACTCAGAAAAGTTGAGTATAATCCTGAATGAAAAAAGAACATTTTGACAAACTGAAAGACTTCTAGTTATTTATAATAAAAAGACCAGAAATAAAAAGGTCCAGAAAAAATATAAGAAAAACTATTAAAGATTAATTAGAAGGCATTCATTAAAGTCAAACTCTTTACCTATTATATATATATATATATATATATATATACATATATATATATATATATATATATATATATATATATATATATATATATATATATATGTATGTATGTATATAAAAAATGTAACTAATATTCTTAAAACAGTCATTATTCCAAAGTATCCTGAAAGAAAAATTGGGTCTGAATTGTGTATGATAAGGTGATTCTAAAAACCAAAATTGGGTTATAAAAAAACGTAAAAGAGAGCAATATAGGATATGAAATGAAGAGCTAACTGCAGAGGTAGCAGGTGGGATAGAGAGCTGGTAATCTTGAGACTAACATTCTCCCCTGGGTTGAAGAGGAAACAACCTGCAATTTAAAAGTGTACAGAAGTCTTCTGGAGGTCAGAGTGAGGGAGGAACTTTTAGAGGGAGTTATAGATTGGAATTTGAGATGGATGGAGGGACATTTGAAAGGGTATGTGGATTAGGAGGGTAGGGAAAACTTTTGCAGGAGTGAGTGGAATGGGGAGTTCATTCCAGTTTCAAAGGAGAGGGGGGGGAGAAGTTACAGGGATAGGGTTAAAAAAAGAGGCTGGGATAAAGTAGTAAAAAAAATAAGATAGAGGAAAGTTCACAAATAGTAATTATAATTTTGAATATGAATGAGACATTTATAGTAGCTTTCTTTGTGGTGGCAAAGAACTGAAAATTGCAGGGATCCCCATCAATTGGGGAATGTCTACCGAAGTTGAGGTATATGGTTGTCACAGAATACAACTATGCTATAAGAAAGGAACAAAATAGTGAAGAAGGAAATGTTCAAAACCAAGAAAACACTTTATATAGTAACAGCAACATTGTTTTAAAAAACAACTTTGGAAAATTATGTCATTTTGACTTATAAATTCACAAATTGAAAGTAAAGGACATGTAGAAAACTGCTATCTGTAGTCAAAGAAAGAAATGATAAATAAAAGTATGTAGAGAATAAAGAAATATATACATCTACATCTAAGGATAGTCATCTCTAAGGCAGAATGGGGGGAAAGAGAAAAAAGGGGGAAGAAAATTCTAGGATAACTTTATGATATATTTAAAAGGAATAGCAAGATATATATATAATAGATTTGCAGGTTAATGTGCAATCATCTTTTATATTATGCTATTTCATGGGAAAACTTGTTTTATTTTATAAATTGAAAATTAAATTTTAAAAAAATGGCTTTACCATCTTAGGGTGCTATCATACTAATTTCATTTGGGTTTCCATTCCTAACTTAAATTCTCTAAACTACTTATTGTTAAAATTTTAAAGCCAAAAACATAAAGGTATATGAAAAAAAATAAAAATTTTCCTCATTATAGTACATAGATTATAAGTCAACTATTGATTCCTTGGAATCACTACCACCACCCAATGCAACTCCCTTTCAAGTAAATACAAATGTATTCTGAATTTTACTTTAAAAATCTGCTATCCTGAATTTCAAACATTCCTCCCTTTATGTTTCAGACTGCATTTTTTCGGTTTCATTATTTTCAGTATTCTCTTTAGGTTCTAGTACTACATCTTCCTATTTTGTATTTTATTAAGTTAGGTTCACAAGAAGAGTAACATTTATTAAAAGCAATGTAAACCTTAATTTCAGGAAATGTTTTTATCACTTTATTTGCCTTAGCAAACAAGCTAATTAATTAATTTCTCATTTGTTTTTGCTTACTCTTTTTCTAAACCACAGAAATGATCAGTTTTAAGTGCTATTCTCAATTCAATTAATTATTCAATAATATTAATCTTATCAAAGAGGATTCTTAGTCTATAGAAAAAAATTTAGCACACAAGTTTTTAGTCACATGTTTGAATGTCCAAGTTACTAATCTATAACAAAGAGATATTAAAGTTTTCAGACTCATTACATGAGTGGCCAAATTATGTTTAAAATATTGAATAAACTTGTATCTATCAATTTCTACTCTCAGTTTAATACTTAATTAGATCAATATCTAGTAGCCATTTTTATGACAGCCTTCAGATATTAATTTTTTTAGAATGCTAGGTAGAATTTGAGGGTAGAGAGATTTAAAAGAAATAAAGACCTATTAAAATAAAGGCATTGAGTTTCATAAATGACCATGCTATATTTTATCCATCTTAGAAATTTTGATGGTGATATCAGCTCACGATTATGTGACAGTAAATTTTATCAAAATACCTTCTTTCTAACTGTGAAGGAGATAGTGTGTAAATTATTATATCTATTTTACATGTAAGAAAATTAAGACAAAGGGATTAAGTGATACAACTAGCATATTATATCTAACAATATCAAAACCAGACTGAAAAAGCAGGTCTTCTGTCTCTAAGTTCAGTGCTATTGAGCTTCCATGGGCTACAAAAGAAAGACTTCTTAAAATCAGACAATTTTAATCCTTAAACCTTTATATTATGATTAACTGGTCAAAAAATTCCTTTTAAGTCCCAAATATTTGCTATCTGGGTTATAATAACCATACTGATAACCAGACACTTCAAAGAAGAAATTACATTTCAGCATTAAACCAAAAGCATACAAATACTATTATATAAATAATTAATTGTGAATGAAAACTGCATGCCAGGTAAATAACTGACATTACTGTTTATTTTTCTTATTTATATGACATTTATTTGCAAAACACTACAGAGGAAATTTATGGAATAGGAATATAATGAAATGTCATAGTGCAGTAAGAAATAACAGTTAAGTACTATGTACTCTGTATTAACTGATTAGAGAGACTGAAATAGAACCAAGAAAATAAAAATAATATAAGTGAATAATAATAGTATAATATTTTAATAGGTGAAGTAAGGTGAGTAAATGGAAAAGTCAATGAAAAGAGATAAAGAAAAATGCTTCTCTCATAGCAGAGAAATAGGAAGCTACCAATATAAAATAATTTTTTTAAAAATCAAATAATGTGATTTATAAGAAGTTTTCACTTAGTTGTTTTTCTATAATGTGGTTGAGTTTGGGAATTGATAAAGATATAAGACATTTAAAATACTATAGAGAATGGGAAGTACTTATTAATAGAATATTAATAATATGTCACCTTATAAAGTAGCAAAGAGATGATAAAAAGAGCTTGACATAATATCCAGATATAACATTATCTTTATATCATATGGTAACAACAGTGGGAGTAAGACAACAAATAATGGTGAAAATGAACAGGTTTATATTTTTTTCAAACAATCTATTTTAATTAGATCTAACAGTGGAACAAATTTTGAGATATTATCTTTAAAATTAACCACAATCAGAAAAATGATAACATTACATCCCAAAGAGTTGCTAGAAGTCTTCAAAGGTATATGAAAAAAATGCATCTATGCTCTAGAAAAGCAAATAATTGTAACATTTTAATATTTTACATACATAATCTCATTTGACACTCAGCAATCTTGTGAAGTAGATATTACAAGTCTTACAATTCCAATTTTAGAAATAAAGTTTTTTTAGTTGATTCTTTAAGTATACCATTATATCCTGCAGTTTTGTTTTCTCATTGCCTAGTCTTATTACTTTAATTTTTTTCTTTAATTACTATAGTTATCATTTCTAATGCAGTATTAAATTACAGTAGTGAAAATGATAAGCCTTGCTCTACCCTTGATCTCATTGTAAGAGTTTCTAGCTTATCCCATTACAGATAATGCTTATTGATAGTTTTTAGATAGATACTACTTATTACTTTAAAGAAAACATAATTATTTCTAAGTCCCCCAGAGGATTTTTTAAAATGGGTATTACATTTTGGGAAAAGCTTTTTCTGCATCAATTGAGATAATCACGTTATTTTTAATTGTTATGAAACATTATTGATAGTTTTCCTAAAACTGAAATAGTCTTACATTTCAGGTTTAAACCTCAGCTGATCTTAGTATATAGTCTTTGCTGTAATCTCCTTATAGTATTTTATTTAAACTTTTAAAATCCATACTGATTAGAGAAATTGGTCTACAGTTTACTTTACCTACCCGTTTTTGGTTTTTCCTGGGTCAGCACTATATTTGTGTGATAGCAAGAATTTGGTAGAATTCCTTCTTCACCAATTTTCCCAAAGATTTGTTTGGATATAGTTTTGGAATTCACTGGACTTTAAATATTTGGTAGAATTCATTTGGGAACTCATCTATGCTGTAGATTTTTTTTTTTTTGAGGGAGCTTATTTATGGTTTGATCAATTTCTTTATTTTTCAAGATAGAATTATTTAATATTCTATTTTGTCTTCTGTTAACCTGACCAATTTATTATTTTTGTAAATATTCATTCATTTCACTTAAATTGATAGATTCTTTGGCATGTATTTGGGCAAAATAGTTTTTATAATTCACTTAATTTCATTGTTAGTGAATACACTTTTTTCATTTTTCATACTAGTAATATGAGTTTCTTCTTTTTTTAAATCAAATTAACCAGATTCAATCTATTTTATTGACTTTTTCATAAAACCTACTTCTACTTTTATTTTTATGTTCAATGGTTCTCTTATTTTCAATTTTATTACTCCCTTAATCCTCAGGGTTTTCATTTGGGTGTTTAAATAGGGATTTTCAATTTGTTGTTCTACTATTTTTTGGTTATATACTTAAATGATTGAAATGTTCTTTCTCTATTTTACTAATATAAGTGTTTAGAGATATAAAATTTCTCCAAAGTGCTGCTTTGGCTGCATACCATAAATTTTGGAATGTTGTCTCATTGTTCTCTTGAATGAAATGATTGACTGTTTCCATGAGTTTTTGTTTGACTCACTTTTTTAGGATTAGAATATTTAGCTTCCAATTAATTTTTAATCCATGTTTCCATGGCTGGTGCCCTCTGTTTATGTATGCATCTTCTAACTGTCCTAATAATAATGATAAAGCTCTTAGGAATTATAAATATTATCTTTTCTTGTAGGATTATAAACAGTTTGACCTTATTGAATACCTATGACTTCTCTTACTTGTCTATCTTTTTAAGCTTTTCTTGAATTTTGTATGTGAAAGTCAAATTTTCTATTCAGTTGTTTGTTTTCTCCTCAAGAATTGTTAAAATTTCCCTATTTCACTGAATATTCATTTCCCCCCTGAAGAATCCTTTAATGTAGAAGCTACTAAATCTTGTGCTATCTTTCCTGTAGTTCCACACTATTTGAATATTTCTTTCTTGCTATATTGCTATATTTTCTCCTTCACCTGAGACCTTTGAAATTTGTCTACAATATTCTTGGGAGATTTCATTTTTGGATCTCTTTCAGAAGATGATCAATGGATTTTTATTTTACTCTCTAATTATAAGATATCAGAGCAGTTTTCTTTTAAATTTCTTGATATACACTGTCTAAGCTTCTTTTCTGTGGTTATGTCTTTCAGGTAGTCCAATAATTCTAAAATTATCTCTTTATAATATAATTTTCAGGTCAGTTTTTTTTCCAATGAGATATTTCACATTTTCTTGTATTTTTTGCATTCTTTTGACATTTTATTGTTTCTCAAGGTCTAATTAAATTATTAGTTTTCATTTGCCCAATTCTAATTTTAAGATATTATTTTCTTCAGTGAACTTTTGTGCCTCCTTTTCCACTTAGCCAATTCAACTTTTTAAGGAGTATGGATTTTGCCAATTCTGACTTTAATGTATTATATTCTTCAAGATATTTTTCTCCCTCCTTTACCAAGATGCTGACTTTTCATAATTTTCTCAAATCACTCACTTCTTTTTCTTATTTCTCCTATATCTGTCTTATTTGATTGTAAAACCATTTTTGAATTCTGCCAGAATTTTTTTTTTGAGATTGTGACAAATTCACATTTCTTTTAAGCTTTGCATGGAGCTAATTTTCACTTCATTTTCTTCTTCTGAGTTTGTTTCTTGAGTTTCCCTGTCACCATAGTAACTCTCTATGGTCAGGTTCTTCTTTTGTTGTCTGCTTATTTTCTGGACTCTTTTTAAATTTGGAACTTTGTGTTAAAGTTGGGCTCTATTCCTGGAGTAAGGGGACACTTGGGATGCCAAGCTTCAGGCTTTCTTGCTCCTGTTTTCTGAATTAGCTAAGTATCTATAGATTTTGGTATCTTCCAAAGTGGTATGATTTAAGAAGAGAAGTGGTCACCATTATCTTAATCTGTGCTCTGGTCTGTGAATGACCACAAGCACTTTCTCTGCCCTGGAACTCTGACCAAGGTCCTTGTACCCCTGTAGCCACAAATGAGTTAGTGTTTCTTTCCTCTCTGGGACTGTGACCTAGAACTATGCCCAGTGCCAGCAAAGGGTTCCCAGTAATCTCCTTCTAACAAGTTGTCCAATGGGTTGAGAGTTCCCAAAGCTGCTGCTTCTATTTAACTGACTTCAAGGACTGCTGTAGTATGACATGGCTTACATTATGTGGTACAAAGACATTTCTTTCTGATAACTTTTTAAGTTGTCCTGGGCTGAAAAACTGTTTCACCTTAATCTTTTGCTGCTCTATAATTCAATTTAAAGCATTATTTTAAAGTTGTTTGGAGAGAATTGGGAGAAAACAGGCAAGTCTCTACATTTATTCCACCACTGTAGCTGTGCCTCTAGAAATATACATTTATAAAACACCTATTATAAACCAGGCATTGTGGTAAGTGCTTAAAATATATATCGCATTTGTTCCTCACAGCAACCCTGTGTTATTGTTGTCCTTATTTCAGGTAAGGAAGCTGAAGTAGACAGGTTAAAAGATTTGCCCAAGGCACACATTTACTAAGTGTCTGATACTGACTTTGAACTCAGGGTTCCTGACTTTAGGGCTAGCATTCAATCCATGGTACCACATAGCAGATCTTAGCAAAACATTTCATAAAAGTGTCAAAATGTCTTGTATGAAAGATAGACAGATTTGGGCTGGAAGAGAATGATGTAAATTGTGTCCCCTTTAACCTTTGGGGGGACCTTGAAACTTCGTCCCCATTTGGGGGGGAATTCTTGAGTTTCAAACTCTCCCAGCCTCTTGGGAGGAGCCACAGAATTTCTCTTTTCTATGGGAACTTCACTCTGGCTCTGATACTCTGGTCTCACTTACCCCGCCCCACACAGAATAGGGATTGTAAAGGAACTTAAGAACTCTCTTTTGAGACTTTTCCTCTGCCTTGCCAGCTTGGTGACCAATAGGTCACTATTTAACACAATTTAAACACTCGTTTTTTATTATTCCCTCCTATCCTGCTCCCTTATTGGGACATGATTTAATGGTGAAATTGGGGACCCAATTTTGTTTTCTCAGACCTCCAGAGTCTCCCTGCAACGCTCCATTTCTTTCTGTTAGAAAACTGAATGGGAAGTTTTGCATGGTGCAGGAGGACCTCAGAGTAATTAATGAAGTAGTCACGCTAAACCTTAAAAATGCTTTCTTTTGTATTGCTTTGCATAAAGACTCACAATTTCTCTTTGCTTTTGAATGGGCGAAGCCAGGGGAACTTCCCCACCAACTAACTTGGACAGTTCTGCCCCAATGTTTTTGAGATAGCCTACACACATTTGGACAGGCACTAGATAAAGACTTAAGAGATTTGGAACTGTTTAACTGCAGTCTTCTCTTGATCTGCAGTCCTGACAGGCAGGGCCACACCCTGGGCTAACCTGGACCCGTCCTTTACTTCTCAAAGAAACTGGACTCAGTTTCCCTAGAATAGCTCTTGTTCCCTACAGAAGAAGCCTCAAAATTTATTCCAGAGTACCAGAGCATTTTAGAAGCCAAAGGGCATAAGAGGCTTGCTAGTGGGAGGCTTACTAGATATCAGGCTCTCCTGCTAGACCCTCCCCCCACACACACCTGATTCTCTGGGTATGTCACACTCTTTATTCTGCCACTTTGCTCCC